>NC_133164.1:61544801-61842301 GCF_040802235.1 Manis javanica | reverse complement strand
AAGCAGCCCACAGAAAAATGTGGAAAATTGTGGTGAAAATTTAGAGATTCATCTCTAGTAAAGGAAGGCTGCATTTAAGACAAGGCTTCCAGAGGAGCAGTCATGACACCATATTGATTACCATTTGGTGACCCTCTCCCTCAGAGACAGAAAATGCCCGTTCAGGTGAATAATTTACCTGTTCTAGGAAGAGAACAATTCACCATCACTTTCTCGACCCTTGAGGAGTGTGTGCTGGCCTAGGGTTGAATCTGCAGAAAAGCAGTCTTGAGGAGTATACACAGTAAAACAGACTAAAGTTCATTATTCCTTAATGAAAAGAGAAAATGTAATCATTGTTTTCCAATACTAGTAGCATATTAGCTGAATGTAATACATGGCACATGTGTAGTATTAATTAATCCATCTCTTCAACAAATATCAATGTTCAAACTCCATCACATAGTGGGCCAGTAATCACTAAGTCGCAAATAGAGTTGCTTAAACAAATTCATGTTAATATTTGAAAATGTGGTGTGCTAACTTGTAGAAGGAAACTAATCATACCAATTGTCCAGTTAGATGCTTTCTGTAATAATTCATGTTAAATGGGGACCCACGTATTTCTGCCATTATTTGGGAGATTGTCATGCAGAAGAATCTGTGTTTCTGCAGGGAAAAGTTTTTGACTTTGTTTATATTAGAAGTATATCAACAACAAAAATAAAGAAAATTGATATTACATGTTTCAGTGAAGTATATTTTTATATCTTGGGGTGCATGTGTATCTTATCTCTTCTTTAAAAAATAACGATTTGGAGTATTTTGAATGTGCCAGCACAGAGATCTAGAACAAGAAACCTGTCTTATGGTAAAACAATAAAAATCTTGTTAAAATTTAAAAAACCCAATTAACTTCAGTGTATGCATTGAGACAAATTCTATTTATCTAGTGAATTTTGAATTTATGCAGCTACTTTGGAACTTTGAATATCATGATAGCAATTCATTTTGTTTATGCTTCCCATTTGAGCTATAGCCAAAGGGTAGGGGATGAATTATATAGCAACAGGTTTGATTTGTAGAAAACCTCTGCCCTTGTCTTTTTTAAAATGAAAACTACTTTTTTAGAGCAATTTGAGGTTTGCAGCAAAACTGAGAGGAAGATACAGAGATTTCCCACATTTATCCCCTGCTCTAGTGTGTGCAAAGCATCCCCCATTAGCAACACCTCCCCACCACAGTGGTCCATTTCTCACAACTGATAAACCTACCTTGATCTATCATAATCACCCCAAATCCACAGTTTACAGTAGATAATTCACTTTTGGTGTTGTACTCTCTGTCTTTCAGTACATTAAAGAGAATAGAAAAGCTTTAATATGATGTAACAGCAGTTTGCAGGTGCGAAAGCTTTTTAAGTTATTGTTTTGAAATCTGTATTTATAAACTGATACTTTATCAATGAATGGCACTTTTGTGTTACATGTGGACTGCCCTGTCTGCAACACCTTTAGAGACGAGAAGAGGTTGGCGGCTGTAGGAATGTTGGCTTTAGGTCGCTACTGATGATTTAAGCCAGTGAAACGAGCAGAGGGGTTCTTTTTGTGTCGTCTGGCAGAAAACTATAAAACAGTGTTGCGTGATAAGGAAGAGCCCAGGGTATGTGCACTTTTTTGTGCATATGTACTAGATTCACAGAAATTCATAAATTCAAATTACTTTTAAAAGCTGGCCATGATACATTTGCTCATTAACCATATGGAAAATGACAGTCAGGAATTTTCTACAGTGTATTTTCAAAGAAAGAATCCAATTGCAGGCAGACATTCCTTAGTACAGTGTTTATGCAGCTGGACCTGTGATTAAATTACACCAGCTCTGGCCCACATATAACCACAGAACTTATTAGTTTGAGTACAAAGTACCTTGTAAGAGTATGAGAACTCACATTGTGACGTTTTTTGGCCTTTCAGCCACTGTAGCAAACAAGCGTCAAAAGTCATGCATGTACTTGGAGGTCTCTGGAGAAGGAGCGGGGGGACAGAGCTGAGCTGCTCATGCTGTATGAGGAGCTTTGACAGTCTACCAGGGGGGACTGTGGGATTGCTGCTGTCAGCAGTTCCAACAGTGCAAACAGTATGAAGAAGCTTCCACAGGGATTGAATTACTGAAGACTTCTGCTCCGTGTTTTTTGGTATAATTGAGAGCACAGAGGGAGCTTGATTTCTCTGTCTTATGATTTGAAGGTGAAGACAAGAGCCTGCAGGGCTCTGTCAGAGTTATGGGCATGCCCAGCCCAGACTTCAAAAAAATCTAATTCCCATAAAACCTTACAAGGCTGAATTGCTTACCTGAATATAAAAGATTTACTTTCACTAAATCATTTAACACACAACCGTATTAATTGCATTTTGCAAAAGAAAAGCATAGAATACAGTGCAACTGAAAAGCCGTACAGGTGTTAAAAGAGGGCTTCAGTTTTAATGCATGTTTGAAAATGACACTAGTACATACAGATGCTCTAACATGCTCGGCCACACATGAACACCCAACTTGTATCTTTGGGAAAGAGGACGACATAGATGTTCATTGTTACCTCTATTGAAAATGAGTTAATACACCTCCTCTAAATTCTGCAAGTGTAGAATCCTCAGATGTATTATATTTATACTTCACTGGTGGATGTAACTATTATTCTAATGGCTCAAAAATAAATAAGAGTAAAATGTGCCAGCTGGCCATCTTATATCACTTCCAGCATGAATGGTGCCCCTCTCACAAGCCAGGGTACAGGGGAGCACAAAGGCAGTGACATGATCTCCT
The DNA here is from genome assembly GCF_040802235.1 of Manis javanica. NCBI lineage: Eukaryota > Metazoa > Chordata > Mammalia > Pholidota > Manidae > Manis > Manis javanica. The sequence continues at coordinate 61,839,496 of NC_133164.1, read as the reverse complement.
GGTGATAGAATCACCTTCTCTTTCCCTTTCTCATGCAGAGTCTGACCCAAATGCTTCCCTCGTATGGGGAGAAGCCCACCATGATGACTTAGTTCCCTGGTGAGGGCAAAAACTCCGAGGTGTACCCCCAAATCGAAAAGCAAAGCATTTCACCCCCCACAAGCCATTGACATTAAACTGATGATAACACATAGGATTGTTGTGATGGTTATGATTTCTTCCCTTGCAAAAATGTGGTCAAAATGCGTGGCAAAAAATGAATCCTTCTTGGCATGGTAACTTGCTGTTCGGACTCACGTGCTGGCCTGGGAGGAAGGGTTTTACAGGGAGAAGCGCAAAGATGCCCTTCCCACAGGATGACAGAGTCCTCCCTTCACTGCCCCTTCACCTTGCCTGACAGGACTGGCTGTCCTGTCCTGTCTTGGTGCCTTGAGCATCTTTACTCATCCTTCCATCTGAAACCAAATTAACCCACTACAGGGACAGCCCTGGAAGGCACAGAAGCTGCGAATGTGTTTACACAGTTAACCAGCATACTTTATTTAACTATTCCTACTTCAAGCTTTTAGGGGAAAAAAATACTACCCTAGAACAAATACCAATTGTTAGCTTCACTTTCACATTGCCAGCAAGCAGATCTTTTCCAACTGGGAGTAATATCCTGTTAGCTATGTTTAATTCTTATTTTACCTGGGGGATTGAGAGTACCAAATGATTTCAGCTGCTCAGGCATTACATTTCGGTCTGTCCTCTCCTTCTGCCCCTGTCTTCCTCACACACTCCTTCTGGGACCTTTGCACCGTTTAGTGTGAAAGGACAGCTTTTCTCTAAAGCTCCTTTCTCTAAAGCCTATTCAGGCCCTATTCAGAAAAGGAACCTTCTGAGATGGGAGAGAAACACACGCGCACACACACACCCCACTCCGTACATACCACTCTGCTTTGGCAATGCCCCCATACCTGCAACATAACCAGTCATACTTCATCGGATCCATTTCTTTTTCCACTTTGCAAAATGCTTTTGAGGAGGAATGTGTGTGTAACTTTTGGTTAGAGGCAGTTTACCTTTGGCCATGAAATTGATACTGTGTGTGTGGTGTTACCACAGGCGTTCTGTTCCAATTGCATTGTGTCTTAACAACAAAGCCCCCCGTGAAACTCAATAAAATTACCAATTTCACAGTTGATTTTCTTCCTGCTCTGCTCTGCAGCCCTCACACTCCTGGCCTGTCTCCACACACTGCAGGGGATGGTGTCGGACCAAACAAATAACACAGTGCTAAAAAGGGGCTTGATGTAAACCAGGCTGATCTAAATTCTAATGAGAGTGTCCGGCAACTTTTAAATCTTTGAGCTATCTTTGCCATAAAAAATAATGCTATCACTTTATTGCGGATTGAACAAAGACCATTCTGCATGTGACTGATCAGAACGCACGGCGCAGTGTGACTCAGGCTGTGGTCGCATCACACGGAACATATCATATGTGGATCCATCTTATTTCTCCTGCGATGCTGTGTTCTGTCCTCTGATATTATTGACTTTGTTAATTCAAAATCGATCAGAGCCATATGACCTAAGGTATATAAACCTTGGATCATTGATCAGAAGGCAAGCATTCTAGATCTAATTCAGCCACTAACTAGCTCTGTGATCCTGAATTATAGTCTCTTCTTGTCTCTCTTTCCACGCTGATGAAAGAGTAAATTAAAGAAGGGGCAACCAAGAAAAATACATACAAGAGCAATTTTAGTTTTGGTGTTTAGATTAATAGTTAAAATAAAGAATATGTTTTAAGGCTCAGGTGAGTCAGATCTGAGCATATTAAACCCTGCAGGCCTTGTTCACCACAGACTAAAAATCTGACCTAATGCCTAATGTAAGATACAGCTTGAAGAACCCAACCTGAATTATGATAGGCATTTTGTTCTGCGATGAAAATATTCCAGTCACAGAGATAGCTGACTTTACTCTATTTCAGTTTCTACCTTTTTTTTTTCCCCTGGAGTCACCTGCAACCCTAAATCCTTCCCTGGGCTTGATGTAGACTTTAGTTGTGAAGCACCTTTGTCAGTCATCTTCACTAAGTCCTTGTATCGAACAGCAGACTGTCCGGTCTGGGCACCAAGCCCTGTTGGACTTACTTTTCAAGCTCTGATATAGAAAACATTTTAAAATACATTGGCACCAAGAGAAGATTTGTTGAATGGATAATTGGTTAAGGTAGTGGATGATTGATTAATGGTAGTGGATAATTGAATGAATGAATGAGTAAACATAGATGGTGAAAACAGACAGTGGTCTTGTGTGTTGCAGAAATGGAGATCTAGTGATGTGTGAATAACTCAGAAATACTGCCTTTTGAGTTATCACAGAATCCCCTGTCGATGGGATTGTCTAGGATATTTGAAATCACACTTGGCTTTTATGTCCTTCAATTATTATTCTTAACTTTATTTTTTCATTTTTAATTTGATTGGAGCTTATCATTTTTTTTTGAAGGTCTTCATTTGTAAGAATCTTAGAACGATCATTTCCCTGAATAGGATTTTAAGGCCTTTGTCTCATCGACTGTAAGTTCACCGAAGCTACTGTTCATAGCATGGAGCATTTGGTTCCAAACTGTAGCACAAATTGTTCTCCTCATGACCATTTATGGAGGAAGAAAAATTGGTTCAGACAAGCTAAAGGATGACCCCAGGATAGAGTTGCTCTTGGGAAAACATGATTCTCAGAGGACATTGAACTTACATTTACTATGCTGCACTCCCCACAGTCCCTGGGATTGAGAAACTTGGAAATCCCACAGAAGACATCTCCCATGTGTCCAGGAGCTACTCCTTATCATGTTGTAACCCGCCATCCTTGTTAATGAAGTGGTTAGGGAATTTAGAAGTCAACCTGCTTGTCTGTCTTCTAGGGCTAGAAATCAGAATATTAGTAGCAAAAGTTGCAGGGCCCCATTAGTCTGAAAACATCGAACAATATTAACCTACTGTCTGCATTATTCAGCTCTTCCCTGCATTAACTTGAATTACCAGCAAGAGATTTTAAAGTTACCACTTCGGTTTGCAAAATGTATCTGTGATCTTCCATTCACGCAGGAGATTGTGTGATTTTGTAAGTTCCAAATCAGCTCCCTCCCCTCAAAAGGATTTTAAGTAAAATTAAATCCAGTAATTTATATCTGTCTTCTCCAGAGCATCATTTTAGACTGTGACCAGTGGGAAGAGGTGAAGAAAGATAACATTTCATTTTTAATCAGCCTTCATCCACAGTATTAGCCATTTCACCACACACCATGAACCTTTAACTAGCTGCCAAAAACCATGCCTCTCCATTGTGTCTGTAAATAGTGGCAGTTCCTTTTTCTGGACCCCCACACCAGCTGTCACACTCGATTTCCATGAGATTTTTCTATACAAACTTCCCAAATAACTTTAATTGCCTTAGAATGATTTAAAATCCTTTGCATTGAAGGGGAGGTGTCCCAGACAGAACTCTCCCCCAACTCTGTGTGTGTGTGTTTGAAGGAAATGATTCGCTCATCTGCCTTCCTCAGGTGAAGGGAGGGAGAACAGACAAAGGGAGCATGTTGTACAATGAAGCCTCCAGTCTGAGGAGCTCCGGTCACAAGCTTTCATAATGAGTATATTGCATGTGACCATGAGTTATCATGACTGTGACCTGCCTCAGGAGGTCTCATGCCACATCTGTATTAACAACTGCATCTGCTTCAGGGTAACCTTATTAGCTTGCCACAGCTGAGCCAGGGGCCTCAGGAGGTATTAGACCAAGTCCCCTGAGAGGCCTGGTACTTCTGCTCTCCCTAAATTCAGTTTGGTGCCCCAGATTTAACAGCAGGACCTGCTGAATTTTATTCTGAATTATCTACTATAGTAACTCTAGCAGAAAACAGCAGACACATGCACACTCCCCTAAAACTTGGCAACCTCCCCAAATGCCATCTCTAATTCCCATTATGGCAAACAGCCTGTTTCATATAAAAAGCAATGGAAATATCAAAAGAATTCTCACTTTGGTTTCTGTTTTTCTTCTCTCTCTGGGAATGTACAAAGTGCTGTAAAGAACACAAAACCTAAAGAATACATATGTGTGAACTCATTGGTGGAAATTGTACTTCCACACCTGACCATGAGACAGTAGTAGAGAAAGTCTATCTGCATGGAGTGGTGTGAGGAGCTCTGGCAGGTTGTGTGTGTGTTGTGTGGTGTGATGTGCATATGTATGCAAGTGTGCATCAAGAACCCGGCTCTTTCCACTGCATTCCCAGCAGAGCTCTTCATCATGTGTTTCAAATTAATGAAGAAGCGTGGGCCTTAGCAAGATGTATGCCATTCATTCGTTCATTCATTCATTCATTCATTCACCCTCTGGACAGTAAAAGTGACAGAGAAGTGTGCACTCACGTGGGAACATAACTAGGTCAACACCCTAAAGGCAAAATTCCCATAGTGCACTGGTGGTTGCTCCTAAATGCCATCTTGAACCATAAGAATGTTCCAGAGTGTGCACCACCCCCCTGTTTTGAGAGAAATCTTCTGCATCCGTGGATGTTTTGTTGCCCTTTTCTAGCTTGGATTAATACCTAGTCTTTAGGCACACACCTGATCATCTACATTTGCCCTCTTATAGCACTAAATTATGTTTTCTACCTTTATCTTGCATCTGCCTACCACTTCAGTATTTTATTTAAAAAAATAATAATAATAAGGGAGAAACGTGGGACTCATATAAATCAAGTATAAAAATCAAATGAATAATCATATCTGACTTGATTGTTTATAGTTCATGATGCGTGATCAAAACCAAAAGTTTCTGTGATATGACTGCCCTTGCACTGTTCACCATGTAAGAACTTATTCACTATGTAAGACCTTGTTCACCATGTAAGAACTTGTTTGTTATGCTTCAGAAGATTGGAGACTGTTGAGATATAGGCTTGGGGTTGATTAATGACTGTGCATTGAGTCCCTTATACAGAATTTTATTGTTGTTAACAACCATTTGATCAATAAATATGAGAGATGCCCTCTCAAAAAAAAAAAAAGAATGTTCCAGAGTGTGAGTTGAGTTGTAGGGGGTTTCTCTGCACACCCTCATCTCCCACCTCTAATCCTCCCAGACTATTTCCTTAAGCATTATCTGATATAGTTACAATTAATAACCCCTTATTTTCTCTTGCCAATTTTTTAATTTTTTTTCCAGCTATCATTTGTAGAGTACCTTGCACTGAGCTTAGCATTTTACATAGTTTGTCTCATGTAGTCTTCCAGTATAACCCAGATATACTATTTTCCTGGTTTCACAGTGACAAGGCCGAAGGAGGCTGAGTAACTTGTCCAAAGCCACATGTCTAGTCCTGAGTCTTTCTTAGCAAGTGTAATTTACTTGACCTTGATATGATATTTCTATATTACATGCATTGCAGTGACCCCTATTTGATGATCTTTTAATTCTTTATAGTTCCTGTCAAGGTTCCCTCTTCCAAGGTTTTCTCTCGCAGGTTTTGGACTACTGTGAATTTTATACTGACCCACAGATTCAGTTTGTACCTTACATGATTACATCCCTTCATTATCCACAGACCTCATTGTTACTTAGTCATCAATTTTACAATCCTAAAACGTCCATTTTAATACTATTTTCTTTTTTGTAGTTCAATGCTTCTCACTGCTTCTCTGTAGAAAGCAAGACATACATCCTAGTTGAGATTCTTTCCTCAGCCAGTAAGAGGAGGAAACTTAAGCACTCTACATCTATCATTAGATCACATTTTTATTTCTCCCCTGCTTCCAGGATATGCCTGGATTCTGGGGTTATCCAAGCTTTGGGCAACATAGCAAATAAATGTACTGCAAAGAAAATTGTCATGGAAGAAAGTGTTTAGCTCACTTTGTAGAATATACCCTGCCATGCCAAGTGAGCACAGCCTAATTGATAATGATCAGCTTCTCACTTAACTTTAACCATTTTCTTGTAACCATATTCTAAAACAGCTACAGCAGCAGCATTTTATTTACATGTCAGTGTATAGAAGGCTGTCGTGAACGGGGTGGCCTAGCAAACCATCTGGATGGGCAGGCTCAGGGAAAGCCAAGGCTTTGGCTGCCTTCTATGCCCCTTTTTATTTCCTAGGTCTTCACAGATCTCATTTCATTTCCTTTCTCCTGTTCTTCCCCATGTTTGTCTGCTCCTACTCTGTTCCATGGAGTATCCCTCGCTAGCACTTTAGTGGCTTCAAACAAATGGTGTTTCCTTTTCCTCTGAGGATTCCTTCCTGAAACATGAGAGAATAAAGATGTAGGAAAACTATTCCCATTTTTTTGGAATAATCTGTATTTTTTCTGATTGTGGACAATTTGGAAAATGCAGAAAAGTATGAAGAAAAATGAACTGCTACAGCTGTGACTCTAAGAGCCAAATGGTAACATTTTGGTATATATTCAAATTTTCTTTCTTTAGTCTCTTATGTATACAAATATATACACCCATGCATGTATGCTTTAAATATGTATGCACTCTTACTATATACTATTTAAGTATGTTCTGCTTTTTTTTGTATTATCATATAATGCACATACTCCTATGTGCTTATTCTTTGAATGTATCAAATATATAACAAACATTTATCAAGTGCTTATTATTTGTCAGTATTGTTCTAACTAAATGTATCGATTTACTGAACCACAACTGTTCTATGAGATCTGGCACTACTAGCTTTATCCCCATTTTATATTTGTGGAAACTGAGGTACTGGAAGCCACAAAGCTGCTAGTTGACAGGACTTGAACAGAGTAGTTTGAGGTCCAGAGACTGTATTCTAACCACTGGGATATGCTGACTCTTTAGATACCTTAATGCTTACAAACACTGGGGCTTATTTTTTCTTAAGCAGTCAACAAGTCCATTTTGCATAGTCTTGAGCTGGACATTTTGAATTGCTACCAATATCTTGCCTTTCTCAACAATCCTGTAACGAATATTCTCTGCTATAAACCTATATTACTATCTCTGGTAATCTCTTTAGGATTAATTCTGATAAGTAACAAAGTACAAAAACATTCTTCTGCTCTTCAGGTGGGTTTTCAGAGTTCTGGGCAAAAGGCGGTACCAATAGATATCCTCTCTCAGTGTGTGAGAAGTCACATTTCCCCATGCCCTTGAGCCCACTGAATAATGCTTTTTCAAAACAGACATTTTTAATTTTAAAAACTTTCATCTGATGTGTACCAACAATCCCTCATTTTAATTTTCAGTTTTTTACTACTTGTGAGGTTGATTTTTCATCTGTTATTCACTCTTTCTGTTTAGCATTTTGCAAAAGAGCTTGCTTATTCATGCCTTATGCACATTAAAAATGAGCATTTATCATTTTCTTGTTGACATAAAAGAACTGTTCACACTTTAAGGCTATGGAATATTTGACTTGCAATACATTATTTTTCTGATTTTTTGCTGTTTATCTTTGTAATGGTATTTAATATACATGTAGTTTTAATTATTAACTTTTAAAATGTAGCATGCACATTTTAAATTGTTATATATATATACATATGTATATATAAAGGGTATTAGCTTTTGCAATTACTACAGATATGTATATATATATATACACACACATATGTGTGATAATATATATATATACAAAGGGTATTATATATATATGTACATATATAAAGGGTATTAGCCTTTGCAATTATAACAGTCAGCAGATAAAGAAGATATTATTGCCTGAAATGTGACTGTAGACATAATTTGAATCAAGACCAGAATGAATTAAACCAGGTCTAGTCTTTACACTTTGTTTTCTTCAGACTTTTTAAAATACTTCCTACTTAAGTATGTATCACATGTATGAAATTCACATGTCTGGTTTGAAGAGGTAAATGAGCAGGAGGAAATGTTTCTTCTTAAATAGAAACATTAACTTGTGGATTTTTTTGCAGTGAAATTCTCAGCACAGAATGCATGTGCACAGAGGAAGGGGCTGCGGACAGACAGGTCGCTGGGTCCTTGTAGATGCGACCGAGACTCTCCGTCTGGCTCTGCCATTTTAACTGGAAGACTTGAAACAAGTCTATTTCACCTCATTTTTAAAGAAGGTTTTTGTACTAGACAATCTCTAAGATCTTTTTCAGCTTAATCTTCTCCAAATTTATCCAGAAGTATATTCCATCATACTTTTTAGATAGACACTTTTCTTTAAGGGCACAGCTTGTCCAGCGTCTCCTATACCTGCCCAGCAATCCTAACCCACATATGATCTGATTTGTGTTATTTACGAGTAGTGTCATATAAGTAAATATTATTGCCACTCTACTAATAAATTTCAAAATATGAGAAAGCAGATAAATTACCTTCTCCCACTTTTTTTCGGGTGAAGTTGACACCCCAGCTTATAAGAAGACTTTGATTGATTGATTGATTGATTGATTGATTGATTGATTGATTAAAGCTTCTGAAGCCAACTATGGCTAGTTCTGAGCCACTCTCCTTCACCTCTATCTTAGGGTTCCTTAGAAGTCTGCCTTTTCTTGGCTTCAGGTCCCATCAGGGTTAGGTGAGTGACTCAAGTATACTTCTATTTCTGGATGTCTCCAGGGAAAATCGTTTGTCCACATTCCATGTCAATTGATATCTTGTATAAACCCCAGTAATTAATTAATGGAGAAACAGCAATAGCAATTCTTGAGCTTATGTAGAGATTAGCAGCTTCAGGTCACAGCGTGTTTCTAATTTAATAACTGCTTTATAGTTGTAGAAATAAAGCCTTCTAAGGAAAAGGGCATTTTGGATTTCAGACTTTTTCCTAATTGGCTTGAACCAGAATGAAATCAATGATTCTTACAATGCACAACACCTTCCCTTTGCTGATGGTAATTGGCTGTTAGGGAAGAGCATTTGGAAGAAGCTCACCATTCTGCAGGGATGGCAGAACCCAGAACGAGGCATTTCTTGTTGCTTTTTCACCTTGTCACTGTTTCTGTGGCTCCTCCCTTCGCCCATCCCCAATTTCTTGGAACCATTGATACTAGAACTGGAAAAACTCAGTGTTATATAAGGGAGCTGGAGATTCTGTGCTTGATCTGTTGTGTCCTTGCTATTTTGATGGGTGAGACTGTCACTCCTTTAGAACTGTACAGAGGCGTGTTGGGGAGGAGGAGAAGCAGAATTGGTTATGGGACAAAGGGAAAAACCACAGTCCTGCTAAAGCCTTTGAAGTGTTAGACGATCCATCTGCCTGTTCGAGTCTGAGGCTGAATCCCTTTTTAAAATGCATCAAATGTTTGAGTGTGAAGTTTGGTCCTGACAGCATCTGTGATTCTCTGTGGAGGCATCCGCACCGCAGTTTCTCAGCCGCTGTCTGAATTCACAAGAGAGGGGTTTGATCCAAAGGCCTAACCGGCATGGGACCTTGTGGAGTTGAAGTAGACAGGTCGTTTCAGCAAGGTCCTGTGAAGCATCAGCAGCCAGGCCCCATAAAATCAGAGTGGGAAGAGCACAAGGCTTTTAATTCCAACCTGACGCCATGTTGTCAATGTTGTCAAGCTTCTCATTATCCCCAGTCCCAGAAGATCAGAGGAAAGGGGGCAGGACAGAGCAGGCTTCCTCATGACTTCATAAATCCTGGTTGTGATGGAATTTTCATGGACAGTATAGGAAGTAAATTTTTCACTTAAAAGCACAGATTTTTATTAGAGAATTGTGACAACATGATTTCCATTTGAAGGACCAAGTGAATTACTTAAAGTACTAGTGTAGATTTGTATGCAACTTGAAATTTTAGCTGATCAACATACTCCACCCTGGCAGCGTTAAGATACATACACTTAGTAATATCACTGTATGTACCAAAATACATAACAAACACAGTCATCAGCACCATTAAAAAAAAATTCACATTTAAAACTATAAGCACCTCTGATCTTAAATGAATGCTTTACCATTTGTAGGCAATTATTTTTGAAAGATCTCAGTTTGTGTTAGAAGACAGATGCCTGTACATTTTTGCAGTGTTTAGTATTTTGGTCAGATTTCAGGAAGAGTAATTTGCATCATGGTTAACCCCACGACTCTTGGGAGAGAGTAATAGCCTGTCACTCTGCATTGTGACCTTACACTATTTTCACTAATTAGGCTTCTGTAGTTTTGTAATTACATTATTTTCACCAATGCCAGCAAAATATTAGAAGTAGTCAAGGGCTACATTGAAGAGTAGAAGAGGAGTGTGAATTCACTCCTCATGAAATGAAATCCATAGCAGATCTTAGACCTATGTGCAAAACTTCCAGATGAATTTAGGTAGAGAGACAAGTTTCCTGTTAAAGGGCATTCTTCCACTTATCATAACACAAGACCAGAATTTTCCAGGTTCTGGTGACACCAGCTTGAAACATTTTTTTAAGTAAGATATCTCTAGCAGTAAAAACATCCCTTTGGTAACTGAGTAGGCACTTAGGGAGGGGCATGGAATTTGGGAGATCACTAGAGTACAGTTTTCTAAATTGTCTATGTGGCACACTAACTAAATGCCTAAATGTAGGACTCTGTGATCTTCCAGATGGCTATTGCTAAAAAATGCATAGAGTGATGCCACAGTATGGATTTGTAAAAATAGTGCTCTTGTATCATTAGTCTTTAATATTCTGGGAGATCTGTGTAGACAGTGGAATGGTACATTAGCATTTGCATGCTCTCATGTAAGAAATAACCATTAGGAGCCAGCATCAAGAGCAGGAGATCTGGTGAACCCCCTCCCGCAAGGAAGGACTTTGCTGAGTCTTTGCTTATAAAAATCATTTCTTGTTTGTGCATGAGTCCTAAGTGAAATCCTCTCTAACTGTACCTGATAGTCTTAGCTTATTTTAGGGGACTTTTCTACTATCTGAACCTAGACCCTGGACTAGCTTATCATCTGTGCATAATGAAAGCTAGCTCTGACTTTCTGACTAGTCTGCTGCTTGAACAGAAAGTTCTGATTCTACTTCTACAAGCATGCCTGCCTTCACTCTCTCCTACTCTGTTGCTCACCAAGACCTGAGGAAGTGGGAGCAGAGGGAAAGAGTTGGAAAAACCTATAAAATTCCAGTTCAGTCAAACACCTAAAGACTCATTACTTCCCAAAAGAGCCTGGTCCAATTTTCTGAAGCTCTAATTAAAGAGTGAGTCACTCAGTCATTTATTTATTTACTCAGCAACCACTTATTGGAGATATAAGGATAAATAGAATGTTTCCTTTCCTCAAGGTAATAATAATAATAATATAAATCATTGAAATCTACTAAATCATAAGTTATGTGAAAACAGAGAAGTGATGGAATGAACTTGCCTGAGATGGTTGAGAAAGACTATAAAAAGGGAGACTTTTGAGCAGTCTTAAACCATGAGTACAAGTTCTCTGGGAGGGCCAGGTAAGAAGTGTGTTCAGAGAGAAGATAATGTCTAAAGCATGAATTCATGTTAAAAGACTCAGGAAGATACCAGACCATCAGTGACCCTGTTTCTAAGTGAAGGAAGTTGAGTGTTATCTTGAGGACAGGGAGAGGCTTCCGAGAGATCTTAGTCAAGATACTAAATAAGATAATAAGACCTGGAGCAGAGTAGAGAGGGTGATTCAAGGGATGAGAGTCCACATGCAGGGAAATATACACAGCTCAAGAGATTTAAATGAGGGCCCGCACTACAACTATGGCAGTGGAAGTGGAGAAGGAGAACTCAGAAGCATTTAGAAGTTATGACCCAGAAGATGAGGGTAATGAAAGAAACTCAGGGTATGTAAGGCTGTCTGGAATTTCCAACTACTAGCCCAGTGGAGATAAGCAAATCTTTCTTCCACCATAAAGTGCTTCATATATTTTATTGCAGCTAACATGTCTCTTCTGATTCTTCTCCAAGATCAACATCCACTAGTTCCTTCTAACTCTGCTCATATGTCATGGTTTCAAAACCATTATCTCTCCTCTGCATTTGTCCCTCCAGCCTGTGCTCATTCATTGGCCATTTGGTCTATGCCAGGGACTCTGTCACTGACTGGGGATACAAAGATATGCTGGGTCTAGCTCAGATTGCTCACAGTCAGTAGGTAAAAAAAAAAGGCAAACAGTGAATAAGTATATGCTCACTGCTGTCAAGATTTTAAAGGAGCTGTTTGCAGAGGAGGGGTTCTCAGCATTTTCTCTGCCCAGAACATAGCTGGTATCTGTGACTTTCACCATCAGTTACCAAATCTCTCTGAGGTGGCAGAGAATCTCATCTCTCATCATAGATTATCATTGTGGGTGCGAGCCCCTTGGACAGAGCCGTATCTTCTACTCACCTGCTTGCCTCCAACTCCTTGAGAGTCCACCAGGTAAACAGCGCAATGAGGATGACACAAGAGATGCAGAGTTCTCAACCAGAGCGAGGCCCATGGGGATTCAGTGAGCGGTATATAGGTGGAGTGCTGGGTAGGGGTGCGCATGCTAAGGGATGTACCAAGAGAGAAAGTCAGCTCTTGCCTCATCCAAACCCTTGGTCTGGTTTAAACATCAGCCTATATTGGCCATAAAAGGTAGACTTCCTTTAATAAAATCATTGCCTTTCCAGGTATCTTATAATGATCATTATGAGTTATGAAAGACAGCGAGCCTTGTATCGGCTGACATCTGGTTGTCAAAGAAGATTTACATGTGTTTTGCCATTTAATACCCTCAGTAATTCTATGAAGAAAAAAATCATCCTCTTCCCACCCCATCACAAACACAGAAAGACCTTCCTCTTTGGCTAGTCCAACTATAGTACTGCAGAGTCACATAGTAGTACCTGTCCTCACTGTCCACCTGATGGAGGGTCTGTGTTCTCCTTTTAAAGCTCAGCAGGAATGTGGACAATACCTGTGTCTTATATTTCACCCTGTCCCCAGGGGCAAGACAGTAGACCACATGGACCGCATGGATACTTTTCAGCTATCTCTAGAATGTGAATAGTTTTAAGGGTTTGGTGAAAACAGAAGAGTTCTTTCAAACTGGGATGATATAATATATGTGGTTCCTATTCTGTGCATTTGTTTTAATGCTCCAAGTTTATTTATGTCAGCTCACTAGAAAGGGGAATAATGGAAGTAGGTATTTATATAAATAATAGATTTGTTGCTTTATTTATAGCAACAAGCTATTAGATTAAGAAATATTAGTCTTAAATAATTGTACTTCTTTGTATTGCTGATGTTAAACATTAAAACACCGTGTCCTCTCAATCTCTCCTTGAGTCCTAACTTATGACAAAGTAAATTTTGTTTTAATTTAGATGTTCTTAAAAAGTATCCCTCACTAACCTACATTAAGATTGTATATTAATGATACCTCAATTCAAAAAATAATAATAGCAGGGACACACACACACACACACACACACACACACACACACACACACACAAAAGAACCCCTCACTGACCAAAACAAATAATTCACAGAAAACAATTGTCTTGTTTTTGGAGCAGATATGCCTTCCTTCAATAGTACAAGCTCAAGGTGTCTGGAAAAAACTGAATATTTTGCTGAAAGGATTTTTGATTTCCCATGAAGACTTTTCCATTGACCTACTCAGCTTGCAGAATATTTATATTTAAAAGAAGAGAAGGAAGGAAAAGGTGGAGGGGAAGAGGAAGGAGGGAGGGAAAAGAAAAGAAGCTATTTCTTTGAAACATCAATATAATCTGTAGACCTCAATGAACATAAAACAGATGGCAGGCATGAATGAATTGTGACCAAAAACTTTGATCTTTATCCCAATTCCAGACCACAGGAATATCCATCTCCTTGTGAGCCTCATATCTGTACTCAATCAGGATAACTAAGAAGGGCATAAATAAGTCCTGTGCAAATAATTATGTTGGGTCCATTTATACCTTGCATTTGTATATGCCCGCCTAATTGAATAGAGTGTTTAATCCCAGGATTCATTATCTATGTCCCTATCTAAGTCTTTTCCCCATTTATATTCAGCACCCAGCTGTCCCCTCCTCCAAATGGTCAACTGTAGTCCCGTAAAAGTCTTGAGATTGGCCTCCTGAACCCCTAGTTTGTACAGCAATTTTCTTAGTAGGGGGCAGCTGGCTCGTCGTGCGTCTGTGGCTCTGGGTTAGAATTGTTAAAGTGAGCAGCTGCATGGATGTAGGAAAATGGAACTCACCCTTTCTGGTATTCCAGGTAGAGCCGGGTACACTGCCCCAGTCAGGACAGGGCCCTGCTGCCTTTTGCAGTAGTCAGAAAGAAAAAAGCAATAAAAAGATCAGTTAAAATGGTTGCTGGGAGTTATTGATACAAAAATTCTTTCTGCACAAAAGGTTATAAACAAAGTGTTATCTGAAGATGGATTTGTTTTAATTTGGCATTGATGTATTTGATACCTGGTAGGATAAAAGAAAACAGAATCAAAGGCAGAAATACAAGCAGCCTTACTTCTCTGAATATAGGCCTCTTTTATAGATATAAAATCTTGGAACTGGAGTGCTCAAATTTGTTTGTACTGATGTTTGTTTAAAGATCAATATTAAATAAATTGGTCTGGAAGCTACAGTCATAAAGCAGCTGTCGAACTAATGTAATCCCACAATACCATTTTGTCTACTGCATGAAACCTGGTTAACTGTGTACTTCTAATAACATGTGGAAATCTGTTGAAAAAGAAAATAGCTGAACTGGATTTTCTGAACTTGTGTTAAGTTGCAGTTGAATGTAAAGAGAATTTTAAAAGTATGTGTATATTTGGTCCCTCTCAGGATAATTGGTTGGTTTTTATGGTCAAGTATCAAGGGTTCATATAGCCCACACGTTTCTTATGAAATATATAAATAGATCAAAATGCCTCTTCAGACCAGGTTATTGCACCTTAATACAAAAGCTAAATGTTAATACCCCTGTTTTCACTTGTCTTGGTAATCATGGATGTTACTGTTGCGTTTACTTTTGTTGGCATCTGTTATTTTGTTTTTGAACATTGTCTTTGCGGTCGGTTGGTTAACTGAGCACTGGTATGTATCAGTGCCTTTATAAATCTCAAATGTTATAATATTTGCTCTGCTCCGCATTCTCTGAAGACTGAAGAAAACAAGCAGAGAGACCATGGATATGTCTCGTCTTCATGACATCTATGTAATCCTACCCCTGCTGGCTTCATCATGCATTTTTTTGAGCATCCAGTTTTGTTTGGTTTGTGTTTAGAAACTCATAAGATATGTGTCATGCCATCAAGGAGGATAGAATCTCATTGCAAGCAGGGAACAAGACACACGTTTAAAGAAATGATCTCAGTATAATATAGCATGGATAAAAAATCCTAGGAGAACAACAAATTCCAGGGGCACTAAGACTGGTATAGCATCATACCACTGAGTCAGCAAGGAAGAAAGAGGACTCGAACAGGGCACGTCCTACCCAACTTTTTTTGGATAGGGTAAGGAGACCTGAAGAATGTCATGACGTGACTTTCTTGAGACCCTAAAGAGGTATTAGTTATGGTTAACCTGGCCAAGTAGTAAGATTGAACAAGAGAAAGTTAGTTTTTTGATAAAGGTGTTTTTTATAAAACCAGATAATGGAGTGACTAATAGCCTTTTATCAGAGAAACCGACGTCATTGCATAAAATATGCCCTTTATTGCATGTATTTCTTTATCCTTTCTAGTTTACTATAAGGCTCTTAGTTGAAGAACACAGTGAGTAGGAAAGTGGACACTAGAGTCAGATTAGTGAGTTTAAATCCAAGCCTGTCTACTTGCTGTGTGCATGACCTGGGGCAAGTTACCAAACCTTTCAAAGATTCAGTGTGCTAGTCCATAAAATGGGAATAATAGTAGTGGCTAACTGACAGTGTTGTTTGAAAAAAAAAACACGAAAAACATTCAGCAGCATGCCTGGTACACAGTTAAGACTTTATAAGTGGTAACTATTGTAATCATCTCCCTTTCTAAATTTTCCATATTGTCATATTTTAAAATGTCTCAACAATTTCATTTCCAGAAAACTACCAGGAGCTATAACATTTTCAGAAGAAACATTAAACATTAGAAAGGAATAAAACAGACCATGTTATTAATTTGTGGAAGTTAAATCAAACCTACAGGGAAGGTAGAATTTGCAATGCTGTTCATGTTTCTGAATGCCCTGAGTGCATTTCAAGTTGTTGAAAATGTAAGAAGGTATTTACTGTTCTTGTCTCTTATACCAGTACATCTTAAACCTTTTGTCCTTTCTCAAAAAGAGGTTGTTGAGCATTACAATTTTGGCACTCAAGATTTGTCATTTGGACCATTTATGTTCAATGACTGATTTCAAGTTTGAGTCAAGTGGAATTTGTCTTGTTCAAATATGGGTGAAATGACATCAATACCAGGTGGAAGAGGTTTGTTTTCTGATTTTGGTTTTGGTCTTGTTTGCCATAGACTTCGTCCATTCTCTAGAGTTAACAAAAAATATACCAGAGAGGCCTAGGAAATCAAGTTATCCTCTCTATTCTAAACAGTCTTAACTTGCAGGACCTCGGGACTCTCATGCTTTCAATCATATTGACATAAGTATTCCGGGAGATTCACAGCTGTCAGTAAGGTGGGGAGAACTGGCAAAGTGAGACTGATACTCTCTCGAGACCTAGTTGGCTCATCTTGGTGGAGAGAGAGCATGATGGACAATGGCCTGAGAGGCCCTGCATGGTCTTGAAGCTCCAGGCTGGTTACAGAAGTCAAGGTTAGTGTCAAGCACAGTGTGGAAAGCTGTATCCACACCAGGGTTGCACGGATAGGTTTTGTCAGCATGAAAGGGTGCAGTCTTGGATGAGTCCCACCGACACTCGTGTGCCGCCAGCAGTGTTCTTGCATGCGGGCGTACTTACTCACATACGTGGGCCACACAAAGGGGAGCAGGGAGCTCTTTGTTCCCTATCTGTGGGATAACTGAGTCGTGTATGATACAAATGGGGCCTCAGCACTGCAGTGGGTATTTTCTTGGACAGCATGTAGGGACAATAGATCTTTAGCCTTTATCTAAGGAGAGTTCTAAAAAGGATTCCTTCCCCCTGTGTTTTCTTGTTAATCAAAGTCTAACTTTAAAATCTGGAGATGTTTTCATTTGAATAGTTTCAATAAATACCCTCTTTCCTCAACTTCAGGTGGTTCAGTTTTGACTTCTTTGATTTTTTTCTTTTCCTTGAAACCCTTAATCTTGGGCAGCTGGTGGCCAAGAGTTGTGTTTCCTACCTGGGTTACCTCTATCACTTTGGAATGTTTTAAATATCCAAAAGTGATTTTAGTTAGCATCTGGATTTAACACCTTTAAGGATCCATCAATGTGTTTCCAGTTTATATATTTCTACTTTTCTTAATAAAGATGTAAAACTTAAAGTAAAATTGGGGCTGATTGTGCTGAATTATTACTCTAAGATAGATTCATCAAATCTCCCAGCTGTATAAGACAGGGCTTACTAATGAAGTTCCCTATCAAAAAGAAAAGCCTAATTTTGATTTGGCTTAGGTAATGAACTTCTTTTTCCTGGTGTGATTATCTGCATGGGGTGGCTGAAAGAGTAGCAAGAGAGAGTGCGCTCACAGAAGCATTATGCAAAATGTCTTTTGTCTCTTTTTGCTGGGATATATTAAATTTTCAATGTAGTCTATGTAATATAAAATTATGATAATGACTTTTGGCCCACTGTGAAGGCAGCTTGCTGGTCCTGAGCATGTGTGTCTGGCTTGAGCACTAGGATACACTGTGGGAGTTGCCTTTTCTATTAACAAACCTCTAGATACCTAATGATGAATTTTCTTTCACCAAATGTTCTCCTTTTGTCTAAAATACAAGCATTTCCTAAATTGCTTTTGAGAAAAACAAGAGAGGCAGAGAGGTCTCTGGTACTAACAAGGGATATTGAAACAAAGCAAGGGATTCAGTTAGCATCATTCCTGTAATTATAAACCAACGAAAAGGTTGTTTTGTGTACTAGTGAAAATATTTACCAGCTTATTGGTATAACTGATTGCTTCACTTAGTAAAAGGACAAATTGAACAACTGCCTCATAAAATATTTCTATTCCTTACAGTCATGTGAAATTTGATGGTTGAATTTATTATAGGTAGTTGTAGCAACTTCAAGATCTATTGGTCCTTTCCATTAGAGAAAAAAAAGTGTTTCTTTTTCTCCTTAAAATTTTTAAATGATAGAAATGTATATAATAATAGAAATGTCCTTTTTCTTGTTATTTAGCACATTTGGTACAAGATATCTTAGAAAAACTTGAAGAAATTTTCAAATACTATATATACCATACTGCTTTTAATTTTAGAAGGATGGTTCTTACAATAATAAAGGTTACTCTTCAAATAAGCAACACTGAAGGCTATCAGCTTTTTCTAAACAACACCACCCTTGCTCAGACACTTTTAGAGCTCTGGTTTTAACTGTTGTCAGAACGAGTTTACAAGATACACAAGAAAATCTTATCACCTTACAGTCATACTTGATATTTTTTAAAATTTTTATCTCTTTATTCCTGAAAGTTAACATCTTTCTAATAAACTCTTATTTCCTGGTGGTTATGACCAACCTCTTCTCTATCAACTTGACATGATAATAAATTTCTGCTCAGAATTTCATAGTTATTTGGGAAATTTCTCTGATGCCACAAAGCATCAGAGAATATTTGCCAGAAAATTATGTGTTTGCTAGAAAATATGCATATTTTCTAGATGTATTCTGGATATTTTTGATAGAAAATTAGCTTTGGGGAAAATCCACTCTTTAATGCTATGTTGGAAATGCCAAAGAAGAGGGCTGTCAGGGTAGAAAACAGAATTGAGAGTATGTGTTGACACTGCATGTATTTCAGTTTTCTGAGGCATCAGGTGCTTATTAGGTTCTCTAGTTATGTTAGTGTGTGTCAGGGGAAGGTCAATACCAAGTATATTTGCATGTCTGTTGATAACAACGTGAACATCTCTAGCAGGTGTGATTTTGTTTGTAGGCAGATTAGTAACTTTGGAACTGAGTTACCATAACCTGTTAGAATAGTTCATTAGAGTTCCTTTTAAAAACTGAACTAAAGGACACGTGTAAAATGGTAATCTCTTAAGTAACTGTCTCCTGAATTTTATTGGAATTAAGAGGAACTATTGCAAAGCACTGTTAGTGGGTGCTTCTGCTACTTTTGTTGGATGTGAAAAAATAACCCATAAAAGAAAAAATACTGTATGTATCTATGAAAATCCAGAAAATAACCCAAGTATCCATTGCATTGGTTAAAACAGAGACAGTTTTGTAGTCAATTTCCTCTATTTTTTTCTTCCTTCTGGGGCTTGCTGCCAACTAAGACTTGGAAGTCACATCCTTTCCATGAAATCGCAGCACTTCTCTTCTTGTCTATGAACAAGAGGTCTCAGAATTTTTGAGGTGTAGTCAGGGAGGAAAGAAGGGTGAAGAATTAGGTCATGTGTTAGATAGCTTGTATTCCACTGAAGCTGTTCCAGTGACCTTATTTCAATCAGTTTTACTTGGGAATGAGAAATATTTTCTGAATCTGGATGACAGTTGTGGAAATCACTTGATTTTTTTTTTTTTAAGTTTTAAAAATCAGTAGTGGTGTGTCTGAATAACCTGGGTGCTGTGGCTGGTGAGCTACCCATGCTTCATAATGGCCAGAGATGGATGGGAAGATTTGTAAGAGGTAGGAAATTAGGTGAAGTCCAAAGACTGTCAGTCTGGTTTATTTGATGAGGTGCTGTGCCCATGTCTGTTCCTGGAGCCAAAAAAAATGCACAAAGATCCTTTGGTCCAAGCTCAATATTCCTTATGTTCTCCTTTTGGTGTGATGGGGGAGGATGATGGAAGCAGCCTTTTAGGAAAAACGTTTAGTGTTTGAAGCTACACAAGATAATGTTTGCCTAGTGGAAAGAAAGTTCTTGGCAGCAAATTTCTATGTTTTTGTCCTTAATTCTGTGTCTGTGTTTTATCAGCTAAACCAGACAGGCATAAATGAGCAAAAACTTCCTTGCACACAGAATGTTGGAAAGTTACACTGGTCACCTAACAGTCATGGTGATGTTGTTTTTAGAGAGGGTCATGGCACTGTAATTGGAAAACTGGGACTTCTTTTATTTATATTCGTTAGAATCTATTGCTGAAAAATCTGAGCATGGAGTAATCATTTACAGATAAGCAGGGAGCCAAGAAAGGCTTTAAATTAAGCGCACCCTAACCTATGGACAATAAACACTCTCCTGGAAGCTGACCAGAAAACCCCAAGTCAGATGCCCAGCAGACTCTGAGCCTCTGCAGACTACGAGAGTGCAAATCCTGAAGTAGAGGCATGTACAGGGCTCAGTCTCTGCCAGAGGGCACTGAATTTATTGGCTTCATCGAGATCTGCGAAACTGAAGGCTTTTCTTCAGTCACAGAGCCAGTAAGGAGACCCTGGCACAGAATTTCAGTTTTGTGCTCCCTAAGGAAACATGGGCCCCGGGAACTTCCTAACTTCTACAGAGTATTTCATTTCCTAAGATCTTGCGTGGCTCACGGGTGGTGCTGTATTAAACCCACCGCCTTTTCTAGCATAATTTGGCAGCACCACAACGCCCACTGTGCTCTTCAAACATAAACACCAAACTTTATTCTTCAAACTTTCTATGATGCCACATAATTTTTTATTTTCTCATCAGAGGGGTCTGAGAATGAAATTCTTTGAGTCCAGGTGAGACGTTTGTCCAAACAAGCGGCAGCTGCTGTTTCAGCGCAGTGTTGTTCTGGCCACCAAGAGCTGCTGCCTGTTTCATTGCTGGAGGCACAGGTCATTGTCAGGTTTTCGATTTTTCTTTTGCTTCAATTTGCTCCTTGAGCAGAATCAGGTCAAGGCAAGCTTTAGGTCATTGGGTTCTTCACAAGATTTCATGGAGAAGCAAGAGAGCCTTTGCATCCGATTCAGTTCAGTTCATCTCACAACGTAAACATGTGAATTTCTGCTTTTTCTCACTTGGCCTAGCTGTGAAGTCATAGTTGAGTCTGTGAATGCCGAATGTTTGAGACGGGCCTTCAATTTTACTTCAGCCAAACCCATGTGTGCACATTGGTGTGCCTCTCAGTGGTTATCTTTGTCTACCAATCTTGGCATCATGTGGAAGTTTGTGAGCCCGGGTTCCTCAAATAAAATATCTCTTAGGAATATAGCAGGGCTGATAAAAATACCCTCACCACCTCTTCTCCCTTGTTGTGAGCTGTAGCTTAAGGGACTCATATGTCATTCTTACTAAAACAGCAGTGGCCTCTGCCCCTCTGTTGCCTCCTTTGTTGAAAAACGTAGCTGTTATTATCCCCCCGGTTTTATGCATCTTCCAGATGATTTAACTGAACCGATGCTATAGAAGATATGCTGACTGGCACTTTTCCCATGCTTAATGTGTTAACAAAAGCCAATGGTGTCAGTTTTAACAGTTTTAGCTAAATTCCCACGACACTCTTAACAAATGCTGAAACCTCTGCCATGTCTTACCCTGACAGATTCCCTGCCGTCATTGCACACTTAAAATAAATGTCATCCCCAATCAAAAAGTTCACATTTTCTCTGACAATATAATTTGTTACTCTGTTCCTGCTTTATCTCTTTCTTTGCACAGCAGCCTTAGTCGAGAGATGTTACTTTCCTTCATGTCCCTTTTGTTCTTCCAAGGTTTAGGGCGGGATCAGAAAGGGAAGCTAAGAAGAGACTGCCTTTGCATTTCCTGCAGGAATAGACAGAGGTTTGGAATTTATGGCCTGACGAAATAAAACATAAGTTATGAAATGATACCATAATCTCATTTCACCCAAAGACTTAGTTGCTGAGTTCCTTATGCAGAGCCCTTGTAGACAGAAAGACATGGAACATGATCACAAAGAAAGATCTTGGAGGTGAGTGGACCTGCGTTAGAGTGTTGACAGTCTGTGTGATAGGCCAGCCACTTAGCACTTCCGGCCTTGCGTTGTGTCATCTCAGAAAGGGGTCTGCGAGGACCAGATGGGCTAACACCAATTAAAAGGCTCAGAAGGAGGCAGTTCCTCCTGCATTTTTGGCTTGCCCTCTCCCAGATGTCCTGCCCAACCGTAAGACACAGTGGCCTCACATTACAGCTTTCCTGCACTAACTGTCTGCATGGCCTTTTGCCAGATCTTTCTGCTCTTAAGAATTTAGGGTCTTTTTATATTTCTGGCCTGTTGGAGGCACATGGAATGCTTACTCAACAACCAGTCACTTAGATTCCTCCTGACTGAGAAGAAAGGTTGCCTCCTGTGTTTTCAGAAAAATATCTGAATAGCCAAAACACAACCATCTTGTACACTGAACTTTCTTGGTTGACTTAAAAGGATTCTATGGTAACTTTTGGCCCGTTGGATGGCCAGGCAAGCATGGGCTGGTGGATAGAATGCAACACAAGGTCCCAGGGAGCCAAACTCTCCCCAGCAACTTGGAATGAGAACATGAGGTCAAGTCAGTTCTCTTTACTCACCCTCAGTTCTGTAACTTCTTGTTATGTTGAATCAGGGCATTGAGTGGCATGATCTTTAAGGCCTTTCCAGGACAAAATTATTATAGTTTCGAAGTGTGAAAGATCTCTCACATACAAGTATTATTTTTTGATCAAACATTTTCTATTCTTTAGCTTAAAGACAGTCCGAAGACTTCTAAACTAATGTTTTATCGGTATAATCAGCTCCTTTTTTCCTGCTTTTCCCATGTGCTTTCTTCCCCACCCCCACCCTCTACTCCGTCTCAGAGAATAAGAGAGGTGGCTTTCACAGCAGCTGGTTAATTTCCCTGGTTTCACACTACTGTTTAATGATCCGTTTCTCGTGTGCCACCTCTCTCATCTACTGAAAGATAGGTACAAATTGTACCTATAAAAATTAGAATATGACTCAGGGTTATCTATCTTTTTTTTATTTTGAGCCTCTAAATAACTTTCTAATGTTTATTTTCCTTTTGATGGTAAGAGAATATGCTCAATTGCTTTTAGAATGGAGGACATGAATCTCTCAGAGGTGTCACCCCATAGCTGGACCTGGGCGTAAACCATGTGGGAAGGGCTAGCTTACTGGTATTTCGGCCTCCCAGGAAGTCCCTGGCTCTGTCCTGTGTCTGATTCTACCAGTGGGGCCCTGTGCCAGTCTATATGGGTGTCTGTGTGGAAGTCCTTAAGGCCTGAGAAATTGATCACTTGTAAAATGAAGTCACTAAACAAGGGCTCATAGAAGGGAAAATCCTGAACACCCCATTAATGGAGAAGGACGTTTTTATGCTTTTAGTGAAACAGTGCTGTGTAAAGACAGTGAATGGGGTCAGATATCAAAACCAAGCCTTGACTTTGCCACTTCTAACTAACTAACACGTGGCCAGTCTCTAATCCCCCCCAGGACTCAGTTCCTCATCTGTTAAATGAAGGAGTTGGGCTCAATGTCTGTCCCAGTTCTTCCCCAATGAGGTTGAGGCTTACTGCTGGGGTTTATGGGGTGTGTGTGTGTGTGTGCACACACATGCGTGCTGTCTGTCGGCCTGTCTGCCTGTCTGTAAAGGTGTGGCGGGGATCAGGACAGGAAGAATGAGGAGGATGGACTTGATTTGGTTCTGGTATTTTCCTTTGAGCCATTCAGAACAGTCAGTTCCAATGAAATCTATGGGCCCACTCTTCATACCTGTGATTGTCTGCTTAGTGTAAGGTCTAAATGTGGTAATACAAATGAATTGGCCATTACCAGCGAGACAAATCCTGATAATGCAGTTAGGAACTGTCAGAGGAATCCTGTGAAGAAACAAGAACAAAGCTTGCAGGGCAGCCTATTTCCAAATGCTCCAGTTCTAACAGAAGAGGAAACCTTTGCCTGAGGTGACACTGTGGGGCAGGGCTGAAGGCGCCTCCTCTATCACTTACAGCAGCGAAGCTGCAATAATGGGCTTTTCCGTTTGTGCTGAAGAAGGAAAGCCATTTGCACTCGTGCGGCACACCGTAGCTGTTCTCAGTACTGCTTTGGCAGGCGGGGGAGTTTCAGGGAGAACAGTCGCAGATATGGGCTGTTTTAGGAAGACACGGTCTTTAGATTAAATTTAAAAAGCAATGGAACACTTGTTTTAAATGTAATCAAGCTTGGGCCGAATTGTGGTGAGGGGAGACCTAACCTGGGAGTTAGATGGACCCCAGGGGGTTCTTTCTGGGACGTCAGGGGTCCCCTCAGTGGGAGCCGGGCCTTTTCCCCTGATTGTCACTCAGTTCACTTGCCTTCTCCCTGTCCAACAGCCACAGCCAATGCCTGCTCGGACACACGTGGTGTTCCGTGCGGTTTCACAGAAACAGCACTGGGACTTCAACCCGGGGGGCGGGGGGTGAAGCGGAGGTGATCTGTTGGTGCAGGGAGTATTTCAACACAATCTCATAGATATCAGATAGTTTTCTTTTTTAACGTTAGGCCTGAAATCAAAGGATCTGGAGTCCAGTGCCTCTACCTCTGCCCTCAGGGTGTAAAGGCAGAGACAGCACACTTAGTGGCTAAGGACGTAGACCCTGTAGTCCAAAGTGCCTGTCGCCAAGTCCTGCCTCTGCCTTCTCAGGTGTGGAATGGGTGCGTACCCACTCTCTGTAAGCCTGAGGTTCTCCTAGATGATAATAAGGTCATAACCGGTAATAGTAATAATCCGTCACAGAGCTTTTGTGAGGATTAAACAAAATAATGTATGCGAAGCGCTCAGAGCAGTTTCACGGAGTAGTTGCCCAGCCAGCGTTAGATTCATTCATTCTTGCTGTTGTCATTGTTGTGTTGTGAATTCGTAGCCTCTCTGACTCTTTTGTTCTCCCTACCTGAAAAATGAAAGGGTTGAGCTAAGAGAGCTGAAGGTTCCTCCATCTCCAAAGCTTATTAAATTTTTGATGTGAAATATTGACTCTATAGAAGTATTTTAAACAAATTGACAGAAACGTAATTTTAACAAATCACTCTGTTCTTTCTGCTCCTATCACATACCAATGAAAATTTCTTTCTATAAACTGTCCACATATCCAGAAAAACAAAACACTGGAAATCCTACAACTTTGTTCTCTATCATTAGGAAATTCATGGTTAATTTCTTTAAAGAAAAAAAAATGCTGACTCGCGTGAATAGTAAAAAAAGAAAAAAGAAAATTTCTGACTAATTTTCTCTGATTTTTGGTTGAGTAGCAATAATATATTTTATCTCGTATAATCCTTCAAAACCACTTCACATTTTTAACAAGATCCTAACGATGGTTTATGTTATACTGAAATATGATATTGACTAAGCTGACATATATATTAAAAAGCAACCAAAGAATAAAGGGTATTGTTTTGGTATATAAATCAAAAATAATACAGCAACTGGTCTTTCAGTGATTAAAGCTGCCTTTCCCTTTAACAACTCTCCGAAGAAGCAGGAAATGTAATTTCCCTACACCTTTCCTGAGGCTCTCCAATCAGCGAGGTCCTCTGGGGGTTCCCTACTGTATATGCCTTCATCAACATGGAGTCCCCCAAGGGGCCCCCACACACTCTGTTAAAATTAGCTGTGTTCCACATTAGTGACAGGAGCTGAGTATTCCTCAGAGGGGTACACAGTTGTACAGTGCTGCTTCCTGTTTGAGCAAAATCATATCTTTAATTGCAGAGAATTTTTTTCATTACCTGTTAATTGATAAATCATGCTTGCTCCTGCTGCTGGAGCGGGTGTAGCGAACCTGATCAGGAGGCGGTCTCGGGCCCAACCCCCACTGTCCTTCCACCCAAAACAAAAAGGATTAGATACATCCTGGCCAGAGACAGACAACAAGCAGATCGGATCCCTGAGCAGTAGCCTTCTGGAGCTGCGTTAAAACGAAAGGCAAAGCCAAGTATATTGAACAGAAAGATAAATAAGCCATTTTCAATGTTTCCTTTTCCTTTCCCTTCCTTTTGTCATTCTTGTACTTTTATTCATGTTTCTAATCTGAGTAGCAAGAGGTCATTGCCTTGGGAAGAACAGTAAAAATCCTGAGTATAGTGAAATAATTTAGCTGATAATTCCCCACTGTATAATTTTCTACGCTTCCTGCTAGCTGACCTTGTGGGCTCCTGGCAGGTTGCTGAGGGAAATGCAGCAGGACTCCAGCTCGGTTCCTTTCCTTTTAAGAAGTGTTTAGGACGGAGCGGTGTGTTTGCGGCAGCTGAGGCACGGGGCTGCACGGTCAGTATTTGATCAAAAGCACCAAGCAGCCTCTCCCCCTACCTCCCTTTCCCGGATGGCTGCAAGATGGAGAAACTGCTGCCAACTGTTGAACAGGAATCTTGAGCTTGATGGATGTCATCAAAATGTGGCTGGATCCCGTGGGGCGTGGTCGGGGGAGGAGGCTGGCCAGGCTGATGACATCTAATGGAATGCCGAGTCTTTTATCTCGGACATGTCAATCTTGGTGCAGCTCCGGTTGAGCGAAAATCTGTCACCCGCACACTGAAGGCTATTTTCCGAGGTGCAATGCACACGGCCCCACTCCCTTCCTGTCTGGGGTCCCCTGCCCATATCCCCACTTGTTCTGGGCCAGATCAGTGGTGGTTTGCACAGGCAGAGGAAGGCAGAACAAGCAGATGGGGATATTGTCTTTATCATGACGTTCACAGACCAGGCAAAAGTTATCCTGCTCATTATGGAGGGAACGCAATACACCATTGATTTGTGTCCAAGTAATTCCCAGGTAATTATAGGCCATCGATCTAACTGAGCAGGCGCTGTGGCGGTCGTGCTCTGCACACCTCATGCTGCCTCACACCTGGCAACTGCAGTGCCGTTGCATTGAAAGATCTAGAACAGACTCTTCCGTACGCTTCCTCTGGCCACAGGGATGGGTGGAGACTAGGAAGGTTCCAGAAGTCTTTAGGAAACACGAGGGACTCCATTTGCAATCTGCCCACCAGCCTTGTTCTGTAGAGTTTCCTCTGACGGTATACACAAGGTACCACAGCTTCCTGTATGTAGCTGCTGCTTATAGGACCCCAACAACAAGACAGGAATTGCATCAGCTGGCCGGTTTTGTGTCTCAGCTGTCACCAAAACAGTGTGGTAATATTCCTGATTAAATGTCATTACTCTGTGGCACAGAAATGGGAACACTGACATGGCTTTGGATCTGTTCCTGTTAGAATTCAGCAGTAGTAGCAAATTGTGTCTACTATGGATTAAACACAACTATTTTTGAGCTATATTCTATTGCAGGCTCAGAATTTTCATCAATAAGTCTACATTTTATATCCATTGATTCCCTCAGGCCTTTAACTGAAGTATAAAAAAAGACCCCAAGAAATAGAACATAGGAAACAATTCTTCAATCAGCAGCTGCTGTGGACTCCAGATAATATGGTTAATGTCCCAGATTAAAATAAGTTGATGATAATGAACGTTGGTCAGGTAGCGGTAGGTAAAACTGTAGTGTGAGAAAATAAAGCTGATTTTTAGGTGCATCTGTTGCATATGCCTTATTGGATTACTGGACACTCAGAGTATACCCATTCTATATGTGTGCACACACAATGGTCTCCAGTACTTAAGAAGAATGTATGACTTGTTGAGTCCTATGTTTTGATGACCTGTATGTTTGTAACAGACTGATAAATGTGTTAGTAGGTGAAACAGAAAAAAATTAAGTGTGGACTGAAAGAATCTTAAAAGTCAATTCTAAGGAAATGGTCACAGATTTTTATTTCTTTTTGCCAGAGTTAGAACTACGTCATTGTTAAAGCCTTGCCTCAAGAAAATAAACTATAAAACCTGGTCATTTGTCTACTTTCAGTTCCTTTAGCTGATTACATGCTTATAGCCAGATGGGAGCAAACAGAGGGAGTGAAAGCAGACATCTGACTCCTGACCACAAGTGCACATTTTATCTATATTATGGCCATGTTAATACATTCATCTAGATTAGTATAATAAATTAGACTGTATTTTACATCATTGGTAGATAGTATTATTTATTAAGCTCTGCCAAGAGACCTTGAAACAGAATACATAAAGCTGGCTCTTCATTGCAGATGCTATGTCCACTGACCTGGTGTTTAGTTGATGATGTGATATCTATCACTGACTAAGCACGATGGTGAAACATAAAAATACTACTTATGCAAAGGACCAACATGGCCTTCCCTCTGGGAACCCAGTTGATGCTGTGTGCATGTCCCTCTGTTGCACAGGTGACCCTCTCGTGCTGGGGGAGGCAGTAGAATTTATGCTCCCGTTTGGCATCTGTGTGTTCCCAGATCAGGGCTTTGTCTCCTCTTGCTAGATAAGTTGAAACATTGACAGGCAGCGTGTCCCTTTTTTTTCCCCTTTTATTACAGTAATTTATAAGATATTTTAGCTAACAGGAGAACGGCCCAAGGGGGCATTCTCATGTTAATTACCAAATGTGGGCTTGTCAAAATCAAATAGCTCCAGGAATAATGCAAGGAGCTCTGTATCATTATATTGTTTGGCCCTCAACCCAATATTAGCTACTTTTGAAAATCTGGGTTCATTAGGCTTTTAAATTTAAAAGAAGAATCACTACCAGGGGCCTTCAGGAGAATCTGAGGCACAGTCAACCGCTCAAGAGTTTAATGTAAATGACATTAAAAAATAGTTTCATATAACATGCTCAGGGAAACTTAAAACAAAACAAAGCAAAAAAACTGTGCCCAAGATTAAAGTATTTATTTTTTCTCTCTATTAACAGTCTAAAACTGAAGACAGTTTTTAATATATGATTATTTTAGGAGTGTGCAGCTGCTCATGTTCTATTCCTAAGTATTCTGCCATTTAGTGTGATCAAGTTGGTAAATGCAAAACAATTTAATAAGTTAGAAGTTTTGAAATGCATAATATACATAGAAAGAAATACAATATTATTTGTTAAGTAACAAATCCTCAAAGCTATTCACACATTTGTAGTTTGGAATAAAATGTTATCAGGCAGTGCTTGTATCTTCCTTTTCCTATCTTTGGGATATTTTGCATTTTTAAGCCTAGAATCAATGGTAAGGGGAGACAAGTAAATGTTTCTTTCTTTAAAAAATACCTTTTTTCCAACTTCTTTGTTGCATACAGGACTAAAAGTAGATGGAATCAGTAACAATGTCAATGACGGACATAAGTAAACAGCTGGTGGTGTCAACAAGAAGTTAAAAGTAAGATTTGCTACACTAAACTACAATGTGGATAATCCTCTTGTGGATAATCCAGAGATCACTATATATACAAGTGAGAATTAATTAAAGAAGTGTAAACTATTAAAATACTAGCTAGAGGATATTACTATACAGGCTGTGGTAAATCAGAGCGTGAATTTTCAGCTCCTGGTGTTTATTCAACAGGCATTTATTCAACACCTATTATATACTAGGCTCTGTGCCTATTATATATACTAGGAATACAAACACAAATATCCCTAACATAGTGGTCCCCTAAAGGAATGTGAGTCAAATAAGGTGCAAGATATGCAAATAAGCAACTATGTCACAGTGTGGTATTTGTCTTATGAGAGCTATGGCACATTTTTACCTTTTCCAGAATGTCATATACTTGAACTCATATAGTATGAAGCCTTCCAGATTGACTTCTTTCACTTAGTAATATGCATTTAAGACTCCTGTGTCTTTTGAGGATTTGATAACTCATTTGTTTTCATTTCTGCATAATATTCCATTGTGTGACTGTACTCAGTTTGTAATCCATTCGCTTACTGAAGGACATCTTGGTTGCTGCCAGATTTTGGTAATTATGGATATAAGTTGCTATAAGCATTCATGTACAAGTTTTTGTCTGGGCACAAATATTCAACTTATTTAGGTAAATACATAAGAGAGAAGTTGCTGAATCATGTTAACACTATATTTAGCTTTATAAAAAACTGTCAAACTGTGTTCTAAAATGGCTGTAACATTCTGCATTGCTACAGCAGTGAGTGAAAGTTCTTATTGCTCGACATGCTTGTCAGCATTTGGTTTTGTCAGTGTTTTAGAATTTAGCCATTCTAACAGATATACAGTGGTATCTTATTATTGGTTTAACTTGCAATTCACTAACAACAAATGATATTGAACATCTTTTCATATGCTCAGTTGTCATCTGTCTATCTTCTTTGGTCAAGTGTCTGTTCAAATCATTTTCCCATTTTTAAGTGGTTTGTTTTCTTATTGTTGAATCTTAATGTTTCTTTGCATGTTTCAGGTATGAATCCTTAATCATCCTTTCACAAATATCTTCTCATAGTCCATGGCTTAGCTTTTCAGTCTCTTAACATTGTCTTTAGCAGAACAGAAGGTTTTTATTTAAACAAAGTTCAACTTATCAGTTTTTCTAATCATAGATCATGCTTTTGATGTCATGTAAAAATTCACTGGCAAATGCCAGGTACCTAGATTTTTCTCTTATGTTACCTTCTAGAAGTTTTATTTTTGTATTCTACTTTTAGTCTAGGATCCATTTTGATGTAATTTTTGTGAAAGGTATAAGGTCTGTGTCTAGGTCCATTTTTTTCAAGTGGATTTCCACTTCTGGTGCCATTTGCATGGGGATTTCCACTGCTGGTGCCATTTGTTGAGAATACTATCCTTTATCCATTACGTTGCTTGTTCATTTGTCACAGATGAGTTAACTGTAATTGTGTGGGTCTATTTCTAGGCTATCTATTTTGTTCCACTGATCCAATTGTCTGTTCTTTCATCAATACCACACTATCTTGATTACTATAGCTTTGAAGTATGCCATGAATTTGGGTAACATCATTTCACTGACTTTGTTCTTCTTTAATATTTTGTTGGCTAGTCTAGGTCTTCTGCCTTTCCATACAGATTTTAGGATCATTTTGTCAATATCCACAAAGTAACATGCTGGAATTTTGATTGAAATTGCATTGAATCTATAGATAAAATTGGGAAGCACTGCATCTTAAAAATATTGAGTCTTCGTATCCATGAACATGGATACCTTTCCATTTATTTAGTTAGGTCTTTTGAAAATCTCTTATATTGAAATTTATTTTTTTATATAGATCTATATACATTTTGTTAGATTTATACCTAAGTATTTCTCTCTTTTTGGTGCTAATATAAATAGGTTTGTGTTTTTAACTCCACCCAAATTCTAATTGCTCATTGCTTGTATGTCAGAAAGCAATTGAGTTTTGTATATTTATTTGTGTATATGTTTAGTTTAACCTTGTAGTCTGCAAACTTGATATAATCTTTTACTAATTCTAGGAGGTTTTTGTTGATATTTTTTCTACATTGTCCATCATGTCACTGTACACAAAGACAGTTTTATTTCTTCCTTTCCACTTTTATATAGTTTCAGAAATAAAATATACATTTTATTTATTTTTCTTATCTTAAATATTATCAAGGACTTTCAGTATAATGTTAATGGAAGTATTGAGGGGGATGTCCTCACTTCATTATAGATATTAGGATGAAAGCTTCTAGTTTCTTACCAGTAGTATGATGTTAGTTGTGGGCTTTCTTTTTTGCAGGTGTTATTCATGAAATTGGGGAAATTCCCCTCTATTCCTAGTTGGGTGAGAATTTTTATCATGAATCATTGTTGGATTTTGTTAAGTTCTCTTTCTTCATCAGCTGATAAGATGATCATGTGACTTTTCTTATTTAGCTTGTGTATGTGATGGATTATATTAATGGATTTTCAAATGTGGAACTTAAGTCGCATACCTGGAAAATCCTATTTGGTCATAGTGTGTAATTCTTTTTATACATGTTGCATTCAATTTTCTAATAATTTTTTGAGGATTTTTGCATTTAGGTTCATGAGATTTACACAGAGCATACAGTTTTCTTTTCTTGTAATATCTTTGTCCAGTTTTGGTATTAGGGTAATGATCTGATAGAATTGAATTCAAAAAGGTTCCCCCTGCTTCAGTTTTCTCAAAGAGATGGTGGATAATTGGTTTCATTTGTTAAGTGTTTGGAAGAATTCACTATTCATTGTTTCACATAGATATGTCAGAGACCAAATCACCAGGTCTCTCTTGTATTGGGTGAGGCTTTTCTGTTTTAAATTTATTTTTCTTTAGTTTCATACTCTCATAAATTCACAAGCATAACTGTAATACTGTGCATATTATTTTGTCTTCCAAAAATAAAACTTCTAATAAATGATCACCACAGTTAAAATGTACACCTGTTTTCTTAATGCAATGAATATTTTTCCAAAAATCCAGTTTCTGAAAATAAATTCCTACTTATTGGCTCCTCCCCAAATCATTCTGGATGTGATCTTTAGTGGGCTTTTTTTAAAAAACATTTTTGTGTTTGTGATAAGGCAAATTACCTAAATTCTCCTTTTCCTTTTCCCTTAGTCCCTTTTTAGCAAAAGGAATAATAGTAATACCTACCTAACTCAAAGAGTTATTGTTTTCATTACTTTAATGAGTTAATTATGTAAAAGATGTAGAACAATGCCTGGCATACATTAAGTGCTTAATAAAATTTACCTATTGTTATGATTAATGCTGTTATCCTCTGGAGAATCTCCAGTCCTCCTTATCCCACTCTATGTCTTATCCCACCTCTGTTGCCTGTAGACCAAAATTTAAGCTCCCTATTTCAGAGTTCAGGTCCTTCAACAACCTAGCCAGATATTGTAAGGTTGTTGTATCTACTCACACAAAAGTCCCCTTTTCATTCCAGATTGATTACTCATCACCCCCAAGCATAGCTTTTACTTTGTTCTTCCTCCTACAATTACCCACCCAGCCTCTTTACTCATTGAAGGTGTGATATGTCTTTGCATTTTAAGTAGAGCTTTGCAACATTTGTCAATCTGAGCTTTATTAAAATATTCTCTACCAATAATACAAACCCACATTGTTTTTAGGTCTGGAACAGACCTTAGGAGTCCCTTGGCCCACATGAATAAACTAAGTCCTGGAGGGGTCAAATGGTTTATCTAAGTTTATGCTGCTGGAAGCTGTCAGAATGAGATGTCCTTTCCTACAGTGCCAAAAATACAAGTGCAGCAGTTGCATTTAACTCTTTGGTTAGTTTTGCTTTTAATTTTATGTGTCATTCCAAATATACACTAATCACCATAGATGCTAGGACTAAAATTTTCTCCTATCTCCAAGGTTTGCCATATTGTACTTGTCTCCTATGTAGGAAAATTTCAAAGTATCTAAAGACTTCTATCCATTTGAATAGGTGTTTCTCGAGTGTTTGTATGTGGTTCTTCCTCAGCATCTTAATAGTCCCCAGGAGGTAAATGTTACTCATGAGTCACTTTACTTATTCTACAAAAGCAGAGCTGCTTCTTCAGTTGAGTAAAGATTTTTATATAGCACACAGGTAAAGAGAAGGAAGTAAACATCTGTATAACTAATTGAAACTGCTGAGGGAATAGAAAAACAGAATGTAATTATTAATAATCCCTCTATTTATATGGAATGCACTATTCATTTGAGGAGCTAGAACATAGAGTAGATATTGCTTCATTTCAATTTGTAATATTACTGTGTAGAATATAATCATATCAACAGCTTGACTACATTTATGAATTTCCAGCCTGCAAAGTTAGGAGCTGGGGAGGAGAAAAAGATGTGTTCTGGTCAATTTGATTGATACTAAGAAAACATGGATTACTTGTGAGACCCAGAAATGGGTTCAGGGATTTGACACAATTGCTAGAGTATTATTAACGTATGGTCTCTGTTCCTGAATAGTCAAATCCACTTTCAAGTTTTCAAGATTATCTCTTCCTATGAGATATCTGTCCCAGAGGAGTCTATTGTTTCTTATGGCTCTTCCTATGGTCCAAATTCCTAACTTTAAAAAGTACATAGGGGCAAAAATTTGTGAGGGCCATTGAAGGGGAATACAGTGCACAAAAATTGTACTCATGTCAGAAAACTTGCTACAACTAGACATAGAAAGTAAGATAAATACACCATTTCCTAATTTTGCACTCTAGAGATGGTCAAACACTTGCAAAATAGTCTGATACCCACCTTAAAACTTTAAGTGCCAGCTACTACTGAATAATAGCATTTTTATTCCTTATAAGCAATAGCAGAATCACAGCCGATTCACACCTTTCCATTCATAATAATAATAAAGCAATTTTTCTCTATCCTAGAAAATTTCCTGTGGAGAAACTTATGACACCATTTTACACACACACTCACACACACACACACATACACACACGCACGTACGCACACACACACACCCCATATTGGTTTTGCCCAAATAAACTTTTTTGGTCAGTTTTATCCTAAATTACTTGAAACAGTAGCTACTTATTTGGATGTCACATAGCCAAAGAGATAATTGATACAATCTTGTTAACCTGCAATTGATCTTGCTTAACATACACTTACATACACACACACAAAGCCGATTCAGAAAGATTCGCAGGTTACCATCTCATTTTAGAAAGAGGTTGAGCCACCCAAATTGGACATAAGATATGTCTTGATATCTCCTAGTATTAGGCCAAATTTGCTCAACATTAATAGACTCCTTTGAAATTTATAATCAAAGAGTTCTACAAACTGAAAAATGTAAAATGCCAATCTCTTGAATCAGAGACCTCATTTCATTCAATCAGTAAGTTAGATAAATACTAGGAGTAATGTTCAACAATGGATTATTGTCTACCATATTCCCATGTGGCTAGTTAAGATTAAATTTTCATTATGAATAAAAACAACAGAAAATCCACCCCTCCCTTTGAGATAAAAACTACAGAATCAATGAAATCAAATATTATATTGAAGGTGAATTCATATATCTGATGAAGCTATCTGATGTGTGCATGCTCCTTTAGGTACTAATGGTAGTAGGCATATAGTGTCAACTAATTGAATCATTTTTTAAAAACATACAATTTTCATAAAGGATGTTCAGGACATTTTGGTTGAATGTTTTAGCACAACCCTGTAATAGAAAATTCCATAAGCAATATAAAATTATCTGAAGTAGAATTATCTGTTATGATGATTATATGTTTGATTTATGTAACTCAAAGCACTTCCACATACATCTTTCTAACAACTGTTATTTCTTTGGAAGCTGTATTAACACTACAGATATGGATATTTAATTTGTTTAGAGCAAAATATTTCTGCCTTTTGATATAACTTATATGGATAAAATTCTTACCAGTTATGAGTACAGTCAGCATAGAGAAAAAGAAGTGGCTAGTAAGCCAACAAGAGAAAAAGAAGCAGTCTTGTAGCTGATGTTAAAAAATAAGATAAAAAGTTACAGCAGTTATTTTAGATCATCCTCACCCTGTGTCTTTTCACAGGTCCTTCTTGTTGATAGGTATGGAAAGAAAAGAGGATTAAAAAAAAAAAAAAGATACTTACTAGTAAAAGAAGATTCTAGAGGTTCTTGCTGTCCTAACCCTTACAGTTGAAAATAAGAGAGACTTAGACCCACAGAGCATTTGTCCTCTTCTTGTTTTCATGACAGCTGAGCTCTGCCACAGTTCCATGACTTATCCAAGCCCCAAGCCAACTTGGGTCCAGGGTACTCATTTCTTGGCTCCCAGCCTATCTTACGTGTTCCTCTAAAAGACTCTTGGAGTAACGATTCCTGAAAATAACAGTTGATGGAGTGACTCTGTACTTACAAGGCATAAAGGGATCATTTTTCAAAAGGTTCAAGAAGGGATCGTTTCTTTCATGGACAGATCTTTTAAGAGAGCTGAGGCCATTCAAACCAGCACCCTCAAAAGTGCTTCTAAATTTTGAGAACCCGAAATTATTTGTGACTAAATTTGGAATTGATGTTTCCTATCAAACATTATAGTTTGTTCAAGGTTATATTAGAAGTAACATTTTACAGACACTTTAAGGTGCAGCAGAATTCCTTGTAACATCAGTGGGCTGATGCTCCCTTCCATCTTAAATTGATAAGTTCAATGAACAGGGCTCAGGTTGGGATTCAGGAGACTTGCATCTCAGTTCCTTCCCTTAATCAAGTAGCTGCAGAACCCTGGTAAATCTCTTCACCCACAGGAAATGATGAGATTGCAGGTAACTTAGCTCTGAAGTTTTTTGACTTAGAGAATGTTAATCTTAGTATTTAAATCAAGTGAGGAGGTTTTGTTATTATGGTTGTGTTTTCTCTTTGCCCTACACCTTTTTCTTTATCATCTCTGTGTTTTATTTTAAACTGAGTCTTGGTTGAACATTTCAGCCTCCAGTGATACCATTGTGCATATTGAAGAAAATGCAGTATGATTTACAATCTGGTCTACAGACAAATTTGGGGGGCCAAAAGCAGTGTTTGCTGCTTCTCCTTCTTTGTCTTTAGTTGACCACAGTGCAAATAATAATTGTTCATCTCACTCATAATCATCCTAATTCCAAATAGAGGAAAATCATCTTCATACTTTTAATAGTCATTGTAATGTTGACTGTTTCAAGTACTGCATCTGTTCACTAGGTTGAGAAGTGATTAGAGTCATCCTAAATCAAGTGCTCTATATTTGATCAAACCTAAACTCCTATGAATGTCTAAGCATAAATACTGAGTATATATACTAATGTCTAAGTGAATTATACTTTACAGACTGGACCAAGTTTAATTTCCCATTTTTTAATCTTCTTCCTGACTTTTTTTCCACTTCTGTTGTGATAAAATTGAAATATAACATTCTATAAGTCTAAGGTGTACAACATGGTGATTCGATATATTGTTCCTATCATTTTTTTCTCCTTTTCTTTCTCCTTGTGTTCTAGAACTTGTCAATTTCTGTTCTCACTGACAGTACCACTTATACCACCATTTGCAGATTTTTCTGTGTACCCCATGAGTCAAATTTGTTTCTTATCTTTTCTTCACTTTCACAAACTTCCTTCATCCCAATCAGAGGGAGAAAACCTTCTCTGTGTGAGAAATTTCTTAACTTCATCAGTAATATATCAACACTCAAGCCCACAAAAAGTTGGGTATAAGTTTATATTAGAGCGTCATTTTACCTCTTGAATGTATTCTAAAAACCATTCATCTGTTTGGTGAAATATACCTTATTCCAGATTGGCTTGTTTTTCAGTACTACACATTTCTAGGTATATTTTCAATTACCATATTCAGAAAATAGTATATACTTAAAACCATGAAAATATGGACAACTATAACATATTCATAGAACCTGAACGTCGATGACAGTCTGTCAGTCAAAAATTGTGTAGTATGTATTCATTCCACCCATTTACTATAAGTCTCTCAGTCTTCATATTTAAAGTGCATTTCTTATAGACAGCACTTATTTGGAGCTTCCTTTCTAGTCATTCTGACAATCTCTGCCTTTAATTAGCATTCAGCCCATTATAAGTGTAATTATTAATATGGTTGGATTTAGGCCTACCATTTCTTATTTGTTTGCTGTTTGCTGCCCATCCCCCACCTTTTAATCTTTTTCTCCTTTTTTCCTTTCTTTTGTATTATTTGAATATTTTTTAGAATATCATTATTATTTTTCTCTAGGCTTTTTGGTTAAACTTCTTAGCTTTATATTTTAATAGTTCTAAGGATTACAGCATATATCTTTAGCTTTTCGCAGTTAGACTAGACTTCTTTAAGTAATCATATGTATGTTAAAGAAATAAAAAGGAAAATTTGGGGTGTGTTTACCAGATATTTACTGTTT
Source organism: Manis javanica (assembly GCF_040802235.1). Taxonomy (NCBI): domain Eukaryota; kingdom Metazoa; phylum Chordata; class Mammalia; order Pholidota; family Manidae; genus Manis; species Manis javanica. The sequence goes on along the minus strand of NC_133164.1, from coordinate 61,801,805 downwards.
CTAATAATCTTCATTCTTTTCTGATTATCCAGATTTTCATCTGGTATAATTTCCCTTCAGCCTAAAGAAGCATTCCCTGTAGTTGAGTTTTCTGCTAGTAGGAAATTCTCTTTGTGTTCTTTATATTAGAACCTTCCTTCTTGAAGGATATTTTTTCTAAATACAGAATGATAGGTGGACAGGTTTTTTTCCCTTTACAGTTGCTGAAAGGTGTTGGTCCAATGTCTACTGGGCTCCATTGTTTCTAGTGAGAAATCAGAGGTATTCAAAACATTGTTTTCCCCTACATGATGTTATGTGAGGATAGGAGGAGTTTGTTTTATATATTTTGTTTGCTGCTTTTAAAATTTTCCCTTTACCTTGGTTTTCAAGACTATGCTTCTTTGGTTTCCTTATTCCTCTGCTTGGAGTTTGCTGAGCTTCTTGAATCTGCAGAGTTGTGTCTTTCACAAATTTGGAAAATATTCAGCTGTTTTTTCTTAAACTACTATTTCTTATCATTCTCTTGGTTCTCTCATTGGTACCACAATTACCTATGTGTTAATATTGTCCTACAGGTCCTTGAGGCTCTGTTCATTTCTTTCAAGTTTATTCTTTGCTCTTCAGAATGAGTTATTTCTGTTGATATATTTTCATATTCATTGACTTTTTCCATTATCATATTTATTATGCTTTTAAGACCATAGAGTGATTTTTTTTTGATAAATTGTAATTTTAGTTTTAGAATTTCCATTTGATACCTTTCTATAGATTCTTTTCCTCTGTTGTGATTTCCTGTTTTATTCATGAGAAGTATGTTTTCCTTTATATCATCGAGAGTAGTTATAATGGCTGCTTTAAAATCCTTGATGTTTATTCTAACATCCAAGTTGATTGCTTTTCCCTTGAAAGTAGATCACATTTTCCAATTTCTTTGTATGTCCAGTAATTTTAAGTTGTATCTTGGACATCATGGATAATATGTTGTCGATACTCTGGATTTCGTTATATTCCTTCAAAGGGTGCTGATATTTCTGTTTTAGAAGCAAGTAACTTGATTGAACTCATATTGGAAACTCTGTTCTTGGACTGCAACTCAAATGTTAGTTTAGCTTTTTTTGTTTGTTTTTAAATCTCTAATTGGACTGTTTGCAGTCAATCCGGCACTTGTATGATCAGAAGTCAGTCAGAGATTGGGGCAGGGGTTCACACAGGATTGTGCTTTCCCCACCTCCTCCCGCCTCTTTCCTTTTGAATATTTTTCTGTTGTTTTGTAGTGGCTGTGGTTGCCCAAGATTCTCCAGAAATAGTATAGTTTTCTACTGGCATATTAGCATCTATGTGCAGCTAAAATTTATAAAGAAAGAGAAAATTCATCCCTTTCTGTTATTCTGTGTTATTTTGTTATCCCAAATATTGAGTCTCTCCAGACTCTGCCTGCTTTTATTCACATACCAATGTGTTCAGGTTAATTGGTGTTTTATATTTTGTCCATAATTTATAGTTGCCACCTGTAGGAAGTTCAGTCTAGTAGGAGCTTAATATGCCAATCCAATGTGGAGCCCATCCCACAACTTTCAGAAAATTGTATGTAAAGTAGTTCCTGAGATTGTAGCTATTAATGTACTCTATCATTCTGAATTGTGCTTCAAGGGTTGCCTTTTGTTACTTTTTTTTTTTTTATAAAATAGGTCCCAGAAATTCCCTCAATGGAAAGCTCATCTCAATCCCCAGAAATCCATTTTATAGCTATAATCTCCAACCTCCAAGGAACCCATTTCTTATTCCAGTCCCACTCCTCCAAGCAACCCATTCTCTCATTCTCACCCTGGATTCTATTCCAACAGCAGTTCACGGGGCTCCAGGGTTATTTAGCATTGTTTCTGGGTGATTCCACCCCTACAGAGTTCTGTTCTCTGTGGAGTGCCATTGGGTCACCCTGGTCACTGACAGTTCCAGAGTGAAAATATAGTTAATTAAGTTTTTGCTCTTTTCACAACCTCAATCCTAAGTGCTTATCTCTGAATGTATACTACATTGAATACTGGGGTGTCTAGGCCAGGATGGAGAGAGCATTAGTGAGGTTATTGCAGCAAAGAAAGGGAGGTGAAGCTCTTTGAAACCCACTGGAGTCAGGTTCCCCTTCAAGTCAGGCTACCCACTAAAACCCAAAGAGACCCCCTTATCAAAATCCCAACCCTATGTACTTTTAAACTAAAAAGGCCTCCACTCCAGCCAACTCCCCAAACCAACATTACAATCAAATAAACAAAGCCAAAAACTACTCCAAACATAACAAATAAGACCCTAAATTTTCTCATAAATACAAAAGCACCTACTCTATACTAAACTCTTTCCCTAAATCTCTTTTCCAAATAGTAAAAATAAATAAAATCCCTATAGTCAAAAAGCACACCTCCCCACCACAGTACCTATTAAAAGTAAATTTTATTTTCTCATACCTTTAATAATACCAAAATGCTCTTTTTCCCACTTTAAAAACAACTTCCATCAATTTTATTTTCAAATCTTTAAACAATTCAACAAACTGAAAACTTTTAAACACGGAAGATTACCTAAAATAATCACAATAAGTCAATTCTCTACCAACCAAAAAAATCACTCATCAAAAGCTAAAAAACAGATTTCTCCAAATCCCAATTAACCCCCACTAAAAAAAAGCCTTTACTGTACAACTCTCTACCCCACAGCAATTAAAATCCCTAAAGTGCCCAGCTAAATCCACAACTCTTAAATCAAACCCTACCAACACAACTACACCCAACTCCTCCCTAGCAGCTAAATCTTTTTAAATAACTACCCTAACAATACACTCCTACCTCCTATCCTAACAAACAAGTCCAAGCTCAAAACAGTATGACAACTTCTCAACAAACAATAATTCCAAAAATAGCTCATTACCCTTATCCTAAAAAATTTCAAAATCTTAAACCCTTAAAAAATGTTAAAATAAGCAGTGAATTAAACATTAACAAAAAAAGCCAGCCCATCACTAAAAACAATTCCTTGCAAACCAATCCCTAAGCCCTCCTTAATTCCCAATTCCGCAATCAAAAATGACTGGCTTATCAAAAAGCCCAATAAAAAATACCTGAATTATCAAAAAGTTCAAAACGACAAAATCTTAAAACCTTATCTAAAAATTCCTTACACTAAAAAGTCCATATACAAAATCCAAAAACCTTATCTAAAAATAACCCCACCTCATTAAAAGAACCTCCACACCTAATTAACATTTTTAATGCCCCTATAAGCTTCCTTTCAATACTTATAAATAAAATACCTGCACAGTGAACAATTAATTATATAGCCTAAACTATCAGTCTTTCAAATAACATAAAACACAAAACATCCTACCATCTTAAAAGAAAATAAAAACCAGCCTAATGCTAATAACACTACTTCTAATTTCCATCCACCCACTCTCCACCCTTCTTAAAAATATACTTGAACTTAACTTAATAAACTCCTACTGTTTCAACTGAGCATCCTGAATTCTCCCAGACCCACTCCCCTGGGGAAGGTAGGAGATCTGGAATGAAATGTTCATCTTTGAGGGACATTTTTCAGTATTTTAATACTTCTGTATTCTTTAAATATATTATGGAGAGAATAATGCACAGAGCACAGTTACCACAGTGTAAGGTGAATTAGTGATACAAGAATGGGGTGTCCTAAAGGTCACAGAGGGCAAATCCAAACATTCTTCTTTGGCTTATATTTATTATTTGTAGAGCTTTTGTGGTACTTTAGGAATGCAAAGCCCCAGGATTCATCATCTGCCATAGATACAAGAGCCAGTTAATGAAATGTGCCATTGATTTCCTTTTTCTGCCGTTTTTGACCCTCTGTTAAATTTAAAGGGGAAAAAAGGTATCTTAAATTTCATTTATAATAATAGCCCCCAATGGGGACTAAGTGGCCAAGACAATGGAAAGAGAGACCTTTCAGCAGTAGGAGTTGCTTTGAACCTAAATGAAGTCTGTTGTGATCATATTATTTAGCAAAATGAAATCATGGAAGGAAGTTGATTCTTTCTGGTCAGACCCCAAAGAGCAAGTGTCACATGCCTACTGTTAGTAATTAAGCCCTCCGTGACTTAAGGCAGCACTTTTGAGAATCCCAGACTTCGGATCCCCAGTTATGCACATAGCAATGCCCCCGCTGCCTCTCCTGCTCTCTGCCATTGGCCTGTAAAGGGCTTGGAGTTCAGCCCTTGTGCGTGAAACAAATAGAAATTAGAAAACAGCACACTTACCAAGAAAAATAATGTTCAGAGGAAAAATAAAACGAGCGTTTTTTAAATGTTTTCAGCAAAGAAAAGAGTAAGTTATATTGCACATACATTTTCTGAAGCAGTAGCTAACACTTTTAATGGAAACTTCTGTGCCATCACTGAGGTATTTCTAATGAACCAGAGTACTTACAATTAACTGTATTAATCACGAAGACTAAACTTATCTCAGCTTCAATAGTGTGGCAGGATGGGAGATGTTTACCCAAGAAGAAAGCTAATATGCCATTCTTCTGTGCAGATGTAATTTTCACTTGCCAGAGTGTGTATTTGTACAGTAGGTGTTTGCTTTTCATTTATCCACTTAGAGATTTTCATCGTTTTCGAAATTTAGTGATGGATCATGTGAAATGCAGAGAGAAGGGAAAAGAAAAGACTATGATTTGTGACAAGTGTGCTTCCTGAGCAAAATACTTATCTACCTACCATTGTATTTCCTCCATAATTATCTCTTTTTTTATTGAAAGGTAGTTGACATATAACATTATATTAGTTTCAGGTATGCAGCATAATGGTCTGATATTTGTATGTATTGTGAGATGATTATCTCTTATCAATTAGTCTGTATATTATAAACACAGAAATCTAAGACCTCATTAGCCTCACAATTTGTCAATGAATTATAGTAACTATAATCATAAAACATAGAGACCTCCCAGTCTTACATTTAGAGAATTGCTTTTTGACCTCTCCTTTCAAATATGTGACTAGGGTAGAAATGTGTGATCTCTCCATTAAAAAAAAAAAACACAACATCCTCTTTCCTAACAGGATTGCAGGCATTGGGAAGCAGGCAGGAAAGGTTCGCACTGTGGATATCTGTATCCCATCTTGCCAAAGGATAAATAAAGGGCATTCATTCATCAGCTTTCAAGCTGCCACCCTCTTTTCTTTTCCCCCAGCCCCCACGTCTCCCTGAAATTGGGAGGAGGGGGGTTCTGATTATTTTTGCCTATTTCTAGCAGAGCTAGGCATGAACAATTAAATTTAGGGCTTCCCTGTGGTCTGTGAGTAACAGTGCACAGTGCTAACCATCAGGGCACAAAGGCAGACAACAAAAAAAGGCTTTTTTATTTTTTGTTTACCCTTCAGGACACTATTTACCTTATCACTGAAAGGGAAGTTATTTTGCATCCTTTTTAGAAATTGTACTGGGTATGAACAGTACTTGTGGGTATGTACTGGACATATCTAGCTTCAAGTCTGAAACTGTCCAGTGATAAAGTGGGTATGTCAGCCTGGGGTGGGGGTTTATATAAGGCCTCCTCCCCACCCCCCCAGGACCGTGTGTGTGTGTGTGTGTGTGTGTGTGTCTCTCCATCCCCTGTCCCCTGTCTGCCTCTCGGTCTCAGGCTTTTTGCTCCCTCTCAAGTACACCCTCCCTTCCTCATTCTCCCCACAGGATCTCATTTCCTTTTCCTTGATTTTTCTTTCAAACCTTTCTCTTTTTCTCCTTTCCAACCGGAATGATTTTTTTCCCCTTTTCTCCCTCTCTCTAAATTTTAACTTCACAGCAGATTGTCTTGTAGTAAATCACCAAAAACCCAAATAGCACTAAAGCATTCTGATACAACATTAGCATTTGCTTAACAAGCACAAGATAAACATTAAACAAAGAACTGCATTTCTTTATTAGAGGCTGCAAGATACATAATCCATGAGCACAAGAAACATGGGACCCAGTGGATATGCAGATGTGTGTTATTTCATTGGCGCTGGGCGGCCTTGTTAGAAAAGGTTTTCATCTGAAGGCTTGGGGGTGGATGGTTGACTGTCCCTCGTGGGGCTGTAACTAGATACAGAGACTGTTGCAAGCTAGACTGGGCTCCCTGGTGGACGTGCTGATTGGACAGCCTGAGGAAAACTTGGGAAGCATCGGGAAGTGAACTCAATCACCTTGGGGATGATAGGGTAGAACCAGATGAAGGCATTTGACTTCTTTTGTAACTCCCACTAAGGACAGATTGCCAGTGCGATCCAGCCTCCATAACTGCAAATCAGGCCCTTTCCCCTATGCCGATTTCATTAGAATGGCCAGCATGGTGCAAAGAGGAAAAAAAAAAAGGTTAGACACAGTAATTTTACAGGCAGGCGGGTACAAAAAAAATCTGCATAATTAAGCAGTCAAGGCTGCTAATAGGGGAGTTTATATGCTCTGGGACCAGGCGAGGGTAGCACATATGGATATAGCACTGGATATTAAATCTACGGCATGCAGACTTACTTCAGGGCCCTCAGAGAAAAGGCTAATTATAGAGAGAGGAATTGTGTTTACTGGTCTGTCTTGGGCAAAGATGGTGAAGAAGTGCAACCAAGTTTTGCAGTTAGACATGAACAGGCTGTTAATAGAGATATCAAAATATGTGCTTGTGGTTGTTTCCTACCTAATCAACAGAAAATTATAGATTCTGTGGACACTCCCCCCACCCGGCATTACCTGCTGTAGACAAAACACTTGCAGTTAAGTTTCGTACATTAAGCATGTGCAGAATGCCAAGATGCAGAGGATAGGAGTGTGTTTATTATTAAATGGCCACAATTTAATCTCAGCTGTGCTCTTTATCATTACACATTTTATTTAGCAGTTTAGTTAGCCAACCCTGTTTTGAAATGTCAGTGCTTCTGGGCATGAGCTCCAAGTCAGCACGTAAATGTAAATGGAGACTCCGAGTGGATGCTGTGGTGGGCAGGGGTAAGCCTTTCAAGAAAGGGTGTGTTTCTGGAAGGGGTTCTGGTGGGGTGGACATTAACATCTCAGACTGCAGATCAAAGGTAAAGAGAAAACCCAAACGCCCCTTTGTCACGGGCCCCGAACGACTGCCTCGTACCTGAGCTGAAATGATTTTCTCCAAATTATTAAAGAGATTCATTTCATATTTGTGTATGTATGCATATATGTTTGCATGCACTTATTTATTTCATGCCATAGAAAGAACGATTTCTTAAGAGGAGAAGGTAGTGTGCCATTTGCCCTGGGCTGGATGTGACACGCATGCCTGGTTGTTTCAGGGCACCTGCGCCTCCTGCAGATTTTGTTTGCAGAGAAACTGTCTGGACCCTTGTCCTTTAGGGAAGTTTCCCATGGAAAACAGCAGCCATTGCCTAACACAGATTTGCGGCTGTGGGCTCCCCATTCGTGGGCCTGTTGTGCATTCCATTACTTCTCCCAAACGAGGAGGGCCAGAGAAGAATCCTACCGCCACGTCTCAAGATGCACTAAAACCTCGGGCTTATGAAAGTAAACAGCATCTGATCAGCCAGATATTGGGTCAGGCTTGCCTGACATCTGCGCTCTTCTTGGAGGTGGGGATTCTCTGCTAATGAGGAGCCCCAAGCCTGTGCCTCAGAAAGGGAGAGTTGCAAAGGCTAACGAATGCGTAGTTTGGCCCCTTCAAATAAGGGGAATCATCACATGGGCACCAGGCTGCTGTGCACCTCCTCGTCCTCTCAGTGTTCACCCACTGACCAGGGTGTCCCCGTCACTGGAGACAGCAGCCCCTCAGATATTACATACATGGTTAAGAGGGTAAAGGTCTTCAGAGTCTGCTATTTCAGCTATTTCATACTTCAGGTATTTCATACTGCACTTTTGAAATGTATTTTTTTCCCCAAGCAATTGTCAATTGCATTTTTAAAAATCAGACTAGTCCTCCCATGTTTTTCATGGGAAGCTTCCCTCAGAAGCTTAGTGACTTCTGACATCTGCTGATGTCTAGAGGTTACCATGAGGTGGCATTCTAAAGAAAAAGAATTGTGATTGCCCACAGATTAGTAGGGGCAGTGTGGCCCAAGTGGAATGCCGTGGCATTGAAAGGACTTACTATGACCATTCTTTCACATTCTTTTTTATCCCATTCTTTCTACTTGAGACTTAAAAAATGTAAAATAAAGAAGTATATAGAGAGGACTCAGTTGAGGTCCATACTGGGAAATGGCAGCAGCTAAATGTAGAATACATGGGGAAGGGTCTGGGCATCATTTTTCTGCCCAGGCCCTTCAAGAGAAAATGAAGTTGATCAGAAGGCCAGCAGGCAGCAAATGGGCCCTGCTAGAAAAGGGGGAAATACTGTTATGTTTTAGATAGAAATAAATACAGAGGACAGAACTAAACACACAATTGCATTTATTTTTTTAACTTTTGGGATAATCAAAAGTAAGAAAGTAAGGCAAGAGGCATGCACTGGCAGAGGAGTGCATGAATTTGAGAAGGTATCTTTGGCTACATGTTGAATTGTTTGGGGAGATAAGGAAGAGTCACCCAGGAACTCCTCAGCCCAGGGCTGGACTGGAAACCTTTACGACACAGCAGCTCTCCAGGTCTGCCTTCTTCCCGTCTCCCTCTCCTCTCCCTTCCTGTCTCATCTCTTTCCTTCTCTTCATTCATTCGGCAACAGTGAAAAAACACAGCTGTCTTGAGAAATACCTAGTAAGTGATAAGGAGGATAATCAAGAATGAATGTATCTTGTTGGGGAAATCAGATATGTATTTATGCGCTGGGGGAGAATGTGATAAATGCCCTCAGAGTCCTATAAATATGGTAGGAATTCAGAGGAGAAATTAATTCCTAGTGAGGGGAAGAGACTTGGCTGGGGAGTAGGGCCCGAAGAACAGTAAGTGGTATGGCATTTCTTTTTCTTTTTTGAAGAAGTCTAGTTGATACACAATGTTCTATTGGTTGCAGGTGTACCACGTGGTGATCCGACAATTATACATACTGCAGAATGCTTGCTACCTTAAGTGTAGTTACTGTCACCATACAAAGATATTACAATATTATTGACTATTTCCCTCAGCTGTACTTTTTATCCCTATGACTTACTTATTTTATAACTGAAAGTCTGTCCCTCTCCATCTCCTTCACCTATTTTGCCCACCCCCACACCCCGCCTCCGCGGCGACCCCCCCACCCCTGCCTCCATAGCAACCACACTTCTTTTATATTTAAACTAAACTAGTCTTCATTCTGGACTAACTTTCTGTGTCATCTCAACACATACACTGGTAGATTATCCGAACATTATTTCCTCTGTCCTCTACACAGGCAGGCCTAAGAGAAAAAAATAAAATAAAATAACCAGTGTTGTTATGGCAATAATGAGGGAGGAAAAATAAATAAATAACCAGTGTTGTTACAGCGATGCCTTAAGAGGAAGTTTTCCAAAGTGGATAATTTAACAGCATTAACATCTTCTGGGTATCGTTTTAAAGTTTGATCACCATATGCTGAGATAGCCTCATCAGTGTCTGGGCTAAATTAAAAAAATTAACAAAGGGTCTCTGCTGGATCTGACCGAAGAACCACGCCCGTCCAGGAGGCTGACCCATGTTCGCCAGGCCCCTGGCAGCCCCGCGCGTTCCCGAGGCCGGTGTCCTGCCAGCCTGCGGCGAGCACATTGCCGCCCAGCAGCCTCGGTGGTTCCGGCCTCACACCCCGCTGTCTCGGGCCTGCCTCCCGAGCGCTATGACCCCCAGAGGGGCTTCGGGGCGGCTCTCAGAACTGGCCACGGAGAAGAACTCTGCGGACCTCTCCACGTCCACTCCTCTGCCGCCGAACACGCGGAACCGGAGCGCCTCTCTGCCCCCAGCCGCTTGATCCTTCTCTGGTTTCTTCTCTCTCTTTTCTCTATAGGGAGAAATACAGAGGAAGAAAGTCAATAAAGGAACTCTAAAGAGTAAAAACACTTCATAGAAGTTTTTCAACAAAGGGAGCCAACATTTGTTTCACTCTTAATAACAAAATCACTGATGTTTACAGAATACTTGCTGGAGGCCAGTCATGGTGCTAGACACTTGGTATAGTTTATCTCCATAGAGTCTCCCTCTCAGCCCCAGGATGTAGGTACTTAGCGCCGTGGGATGGACGGTTCAACTAAGGCCAGGTTAAGTGTCGTAGGTGGGATTACACAGCTTGCTGGAGGCAGGGTTGGGCATCCTACCACCGCTGAGTGATTCCAAAGCATGAGTTTTAAAAATCATGCCACCACGGTGCACAGAAAGAGAGTCTTTGCAGATAATGTCTATGGTGGCTTTTATAAATACTGCCTCTTCCATCCACTGCAATGTGAATCAGTTGAAGCCTCTGATAGAGGTCTGTGTTTGCTATTAAGCAAGGCCTACCAAGGGCATGCCACATACATCAGACATTTCCCTCCCACCCTGACATCAACCTTTGTGACAGTGGAAAAATGGCAGATTACAAAACTGGACTACATAATAATGGTCCACCTGCTATCAGAGCCTGAACCCTGTGAATAAGATCTAATTTTTTTGTAAATTAAAAAGGATTTAGTGGCTGACTATTCAATTTCTGAGACTTCATCAGAAATTAATATTTAATCAATGTGCAAGGAAGCTTAATTGCATTTGTGACCTGCTTTCTTACATATTTGGGAGGGTAGAGATGAAAATGGAGAACACACAGTAGATGCATTTTACTGCCAGAGTGAAACTTTACAGTCGTGCCAGGGGACCTTTTGGTAAGGTTTGTAATGCGCTGCTATTGTGATTTAGGAAAGAAAAATGCTACTGCTGGGCTTTATTTTCAACAGATTTTTTTCAAACATCAATTAATGCAATCAAATGTAGTACAGGGAAATCCAACTTTTTATTTACATTTCTGGGGGCCAAGGAGGGTTTGTTTGTTTTTGTTAACTCCAATCATTTGAGCTGCACGGTATATGCTTTTCTTGGTATATTCCAAATCAACTCAGTAAGTTATATTTAACAGTCTATGTGAAAATCTCCACATGAGGAATGAAAACAGCCTTGTAACTGGTACCATTTGTTGGGAAACAAATGATTCTGCCTTGCTTCACACAGTTTGAAAATAAGGATGTTTTTGGTTTTTAAAAACAGGTTTGGTTAATAAAATGAATCATATTGGTTTTCTCACCCCTACCAGCAAAACTGAAATATGTTATTTCTTCATGAATGAGTCAGATTTTTGAATGCCAAGTGTTGAACTTGATCTTGTTGAATTCTAAAATAATAGCCTAAAAAAAGAGCATCACCTGTTTGTCCTTAAACCTTAAAAGGGCTCTAAAATAAACCATTAAGGTAATCAGAAAGATCCATGCTGAAAGTACATTTTTCTCATTTTTCTCCCTGTTGTGAGTCACAGCCTTAACCAAACACACATCACCCACACGACCTGCCGAGGGTGATTGCTCATCATCCCGAGCACAGGGACCCAATAACCCAAGGATTGCACATGATTTAACCCAGCACTTGGTTGAAATTTAATTATTTTTTCCCCATAATCTGGAGCCTACACCCAGATTTGAGTCCACTTCCATGGGAACTCCCCACATCTGTTAAGCTCTTGCTAGGATTTGGGTGACCTGGGCCAATTCCTGTTATTGAGCAGATTAACCAAGGATCCATGTTTAGAAGCCCACGTCACACAGTTTGAAAACTGGGAAATGCTATGTAAAGGATTTGCTGTATGTGTAACCATCCTCAGGCAGAGGAAGTGGGAGGAAAACGTACCTTCCATGTAATACTCTGAGCAGTGATAAGAGTCTCCTTCACACAGGCCTTTCAAAAACAAGAGTGGGTACTGAACTGGAACTGTGTAGATACTTCATTCAACTTCTTGTGCTTAAAAGTCACGTTGGCCTGAGTATGAAGTATGATCTTTTTGCAGTAGATGAGGTAATACATCGACCTAAGTGGGTGAGTTAAAGCCACAGTGACTACTCTGATTTGCAATTTCTTTTGCTCTTATCACTTTAAGACAGAATTTCTAAAATTCATCTCAAAACAGAGATGCCCAGATTCTGGGTCCTCTGGGTGTCACTCAGTTGCATGCTTTCTCCTGTTGTTCCTTTTTGAGAGGTTGTCCACCTGTACTGGGGATGCCAGTAGGTAGTGATGCTGTTCATCAGAATGGACTAGTCAGGCTAAAATGACAATTGACAGCTTCCTCATCAATCATGTGCTCCCTCATAAGGTTATTGTGATGGACAGTTATGTCTGATTCTCTGAAATTTATTTTATTTTTAATTCTTTGAAGTAGCTTAGCCAATATTTAGTTAAGGAAATGTTCATTCCAGGGAAGAAAATTAATTTTGTTACTGGGCTTTTTTTCTCTAAATATAAGTATCTATGCATGGTCAGTTATTGTGATCAATTTAAAATATGCTAAAAATATTGTAGCTTCGGGAGTAAGGGGGTTCCCTGCCTGGGGCAAGTTAGCTACGAACTTGGCGAAACTAAAGGAGGACAAGGGGGACAGGCAGGTTGGGAGAAAGGGTTTTTATCACTCACAACTTGCTCAAGTTCAGTAGCCAGCCCCGGCTCCATCTGTCTCTTGTGGCTGCAGCCTGCATTCTTCGCCCTGCCGGCCCCTCCCAGCAGAACCTCTATAGGCGTGTCTCTGGTGACTACTGGGCACCAGACCAATTAGGTGCCAGGGAGGGAAGGGAGGAGAGAATGGCCATTTTCTTCCCACCCCTTGCCTGGGCTTGACCAGAAGCTCTCTGCCATGGTAAGCACCCACTGGTAGGTAAATGCACTAAGGCCAGGCAGGAAATTCTGGGTGAAAATTTCCATTTACTCCACAAATACTTACTGTACCTTATTCCTTTCTGCATATTCATACAATGCTAATCTCTATTATGCACTCTTGTTTCAATTCCTGAACTGCCTTTCCTCCAATACTCAGAGAAAGGAAAGCTTTCATTGCTAGCTCATAGCAGACTATAATTATGCCTTTTATCTTATCTAACAGTTACTATCCTAGAAAATTATACCAAGTACTTACTTCTCTCCAGATTTTCAGATACAAGAACTTTCATGCTAACCTCTGTCTTTAAGAAACCAAACATGACTATAGCATTTCAGAAGAAGCCCCAAAGATGACCATAGTTCACCTTTTATCCTGTACTTTTATGTTTTTCTTTACTAAGAATGAAATTGATAAGGTAGCTAAATATGATTTGCTTTCAGAAAATACATCAATTTTACACGTGTGAGTATCAGATTTCTACTTAGATTGTTTAAGCCAGCATTGGAATTCTATGCTGATCACATCACATAATGAAGGGGCAAGCAAAGCTTTTAAATATATAAAATGTTTAAAGCCATTAATAGATATTTTAATGACATTTTTCCAATAGAATTCCTTTTGCATTAGAAAATTATCAGCCTTCTTTATATTGACACAGTATACAATATTTAAATTTTTAAAATGGATCTTGACTGAGCTGGTTCAGGTTTTAGAAAAATTGTCGTAAAGATAGGGGATTAAAAATTTATTGTGCCCAAAGCATCTTTATAATTTGGCATTATAGTCTTAGAAATATTTAATAGCTTTGCAGAAGGTAATACAAGGAATTGCTAGCTGAGAAAGCTGTCCTTAATTATTGTGTCTCATCTTCCTTTAACAGATATGCTTATTAAATAATCCATGGTTTTGGTTAGGCCCATTTCATAGTCTTTAGATTTGGATTTTGACCTAACAGAACACCTAGGAATAGCTACATCTTCACCATACTTTGAAGCTAAGTAGAAATAAGACAGAAATCTTTGTTATAACATGAATCTTCTGGCCAGCCTCCCTCCCTCCTTCCCTCCTTCCTTTTTTCCTTCCTTCCTTCCTCCCTCCCTCCCTCCCTCCCTTTCTTCCTATCTTCCTTCTCTCTCTCCTTCTCCTCCCTCTTCCTTCCTTTTTCCCTTCTCAGATAATAAATCTCTCACTCCCCTGCTCTTCATTGACAGGAAACAGACAGAAGGAAGTAGAACTGAGTGGGACTCATTGGTATGCCAGTAACATCTTGGCTTCAGCCTATAGTGTCTAGATGTGCCGGTGCCTCCACGATGATGCCCAAGAGGGAAAAGTAGGTTAGGAACATATTGAGCTAACCTATTTTCCATACATAAGTATGGCCTTACCTTTTTAGGAAGCCACACACTGAGGAATATGCATGCAGTCCCAGTTTTTCCCAAATACTCTGTTTAGCACCATCTCTGGGAATGATTCAGACACTTAAAGAAGGCAGAGGAGGATTAAGAAATCAGTCTCTGTTTCAGAATAAGTATTATTCCATAAAGAAGAGCTCAGGCCCAGTCTCCACAGAGTTTCAGGTGACAGTTTAACCAAATCAATGGGTGATCTCCACTGAAAGGAAGCGGGAGCATTCAGCCGTGGATGCCTTCCGCCATGAGCTGGATAACCTCGACTGGGTCTTGGAGATTGACAGCTCAGACCAAAGTGCTTTGCCCACAGTGCTGTTCCTAGCTCCTTGGCACAGTCTGCAGGTATGGGGAACTTAACTTTCCATTATCAACAGGCGCTGAAAATTAGCCAAGGCTTTGCTTCCCTGAAGGAAGAGGAGCACTTTCACAGACCTTCATGTGGTTGCTTAGGAAATAGAGGACGAGGTGGATTGGAATAAAGTCAGGCTTTGTCTTGTCAGGGATTGAAGGAGTGGCCCTATGGCAGAGAAGTATAATAGCTCCTTACAGATAAATAAAGGTCTAGAAAGATGATAATTTTTGCTTTGCTTAAATGACAACTTAAGAGAGAAGAAAATTTTTTAGGTGAGGATTGACAGTGTGATACTGGATTCAGGAGCTCTGAATTGTGGCACTTGCCGTGGCCCAAACACTGCCCTCATGGGCGTGCCAGTCAGTATCTCTGGTGTCAGTTTCTCATCCTTTAAACAAGTCCATAGTCAGATTGTCTCCAAAGCCCTTTCTAACCTTTATCGAACATTTCAGCATTTAGCCAAATACATAACATTTACTCTTTCTTTTTTTCCTGCACATTCCTAGGTTATTGCTTTCTCCTCCATTTTACATGAAAAAGCACAATGTTCTGGGATCCTTGAAAATACGTGAGCCAACAAACACAGTTTGGGGAGGTATTTATTAGAATGTTTCTTAGTAAAAGGATAATGCCAAATTGTGGTCAGCCAACTCCACTGTGCTTTCATGAAAAATCCTATTTCCCATAGCACTTTTAAGATTTCTCTGAGCCCTGGGAGCATTATTTGTTTTTGGAAGGATGTTAATCACCTTATAGTAGTTTTAGGTCATCCTCTATTTTTTCCTCAAACATAAAAGCTTTATCTGAAATACAGTGTGGAAGAAGAAACTGTACATAGGTTTACACACTATATGTTTATTTTTCTTTTACATGTGTTGCAGTTTTTTCCTTTGCTGATATATATTGACACCTTTTAGTTGTAACCTGCTGTTCTCTTTAATTGCTTATTGTTATTAATTATATAGGGGTAACATCGTTGGCTGCTTGAGCCACTTGGCTGTAAAGAAATTCCTTTGTCATTATTGCCGTTGGAGCTACAGAAAATTGCCAGCATTCTATCCAGAGATGAATGTTCTTGAGCTCACATCCAGTAAAATATTGAACATGGGTCAAATCCTTAAATGTTTTCTTTTGGCAGCTCCCTTTTGCTTCTTCTCGTCTATGCAATAAATACCTTCATTGTAGCTGATCTTTTGTTTTCTGTCCTTCATTTGCTGCCCTTTGTGTGAAGTTTATGTATTTATTCTTAGCACTCCATTTAATGGCCTGTCCGAGTAGCACCTTTATTTTCTTCTCATATACTTAACTGTAAGTTTTCCTTCTAAGAGATTCATTTATAATGCAAACAACATTCCTGTCTTTACAACTTTGTTATATGCAGATTTTATTTGAAATCGTGAATGCCAATTGGACATTGCCTTAAGCCCCCACCTTGCAATGAAAGTGAGCATTATGCCTTTAAGAGTAACTGTAAACCGCTTCTACTCACAATATAAATAGAGATATTTAGATTCCCAAATTAGGAAACTGCCAGTATAATGAATAAGTGAGTGAATGAATGAATGATGTACACGTTGCAAACGTGGGGATGTGTGTTCGCACACCCAGCTACTTCCTGATATCTGTAGTTTCTTTAAATCTGGGCTTAATTTAGAATCCATGACCCCACAGCTGCATGTACCACAGAACAGCCAGGCCAGAGCACTCCTCTGCCTTCTGGCAGCATGACATTAAATTCACACTAGTTAAGCCAACTTAAATTGAGCCTCCTTGAACCTTCCTAAATAAAACTAGTGGCCTTAATTACAATCAGGCAATTTAAAGGTTATGGAGCTCTAACTAGTACTGCAGTATATCACTTTAATAATGCACAGGAAAATTTCTCTAAGGGGTGGCATCGTTTGATTAGAAGAAGTTTCACAGTACATTTCCAACAAACTGTTTTTAGAAATCTTACTGCATTTATTGCACCATTACCATTTTTTATTCTTCAAGGCCAACTTTCTAAGGTCACATCAGTAGAACAATAAAAATGTGAGTCATTTGCAAATAACATGCAGTACTGTGATTTTTGCATTGCTGTTTAGGATGCCCTTAGTATTGCCACAGACAAAATGAAAGGAAAGGATAAGGTCCCTTGGAAATCTGAGGGACCCTGGTCCCCTTGACACCCTCATGCCCCATCGCAGATTTGACTTGTTCTTTGGTGGTGAACCTGATTCTAAACACCATGGTTTAGGAGAGAAGATGTCATCTTTGCAATAATAAAATAGTCTCATCAATAATATAAGTTTCTTAGATAATTAGCTTTGGAAATGCCCAACTCGTTTTTCATCTGAAACCTGTGGACATTAAAAACTCCATGGTTGTTGTTATCCCTGCTATTTAGAGATGCTGGTGAACCTCATTCCATTTCCTTTGTTTGTTTGATTTGGGTTTTTTTTTTTATTTTTTGTTTGTTTTAAAATCATCAGCAATAACAAGCTATGCTTTCTAGTAAGGATAAACAGCTTTTCACTGTTTAGAGACTTCCTCCTTCAGATAACTAGTGGCTTTATGCCAAGAAGAAGAAGAAGATAGAAAAAAAAGAAAAGAAAATGAAAAGGCCCTTGCCATAAACTTAGCACAGCAGCACAAAAACATACCTGATAAGAGCTATGTCCAGTGCATAGCTTGAGTGGCTGGCCCACTGCTGTGTGGAATTAATATTGACTATTGCACCATCTCAGTTCTTGAAGATGTTGTCCCAACAGATTGAACTTTAAAGCAGGTTACATTTAGTGTATGCTGCATGAACTATCCTCTTTCGATTTTACCAATTTGTGTTTTTTTTTTGTGCAGTACTCGAAGGTAAATATACCTGTACTTCCACCAGTGCCAGAAGTCCCAGATGGGAGGGCATTAATAGTAGGTATTTAATATCAAACAAGAGAAATTTTAAGCAAAGAGTGTAACAAATGCATACATCTGATTTAACCAGTATTAGTTAAAGTGATGGAGCTGTGTAATATAAGCATACATAGCTACTAATACAACTTGCTTAAAACATGAACTATGGGTCATGGATGTATGATGTAGTTGACTTCTCTATGACTTGGGACAAATAAAAGGTAATTTATCCCTTCTTTCATATGGTTATGTTTTTGCACTTCAGATACAAAAATGCATAATAACATATTTACTCCTAAAATTAAGGATGAGTTTTGACTCATCAGTTTCTTTCCAGAAATAAACTAGCAGATGAGACAGTCGCTTTGTTAATGCTGGATTTGCCAAAGCATTTTAGTCTTACTTCAGGAAATAAGGAAGGCAAATGGTCTAAGGTAAATTTGGCTAGTCCAGAATTGTCAAACGTCTAGGGCTTAATGTGTATGGAATAGAGCAAACGTCTAAAACTCAATGGATAAATAATAGATACCATTTTGGTGTTAGTCTTGGCATTTTGTTCCAATGAAATTAGATGTAGGACTAGCTAAGTATATATTTGCCATAAATTCAATAAATATTTATTGAGTTCCAACTATGAGCCACATACTGTTCTAGGCACTTGATATATATGCTCTCCTAAAACTTGCCTCATAGCATGAATTGATGTATATTCCAAAATGCAGTTCTTGGCACTGTCTTGGTGTTAAGATATCCCGGGCAGCCACCCACTACTCTTTAATAGGCAAAGCAAGAGCTGAAACGCCTTCCTGATTTGGAAACATGCTATTTCCAATCATCTTTATGTCTAATTATTATGTGAAGTGGAAGGGAATTTTTTCTACAGTCTTTGTGTGTTCACAAACCTTCCGTCAAGGCAGACAACAGAGCAGGACTAAAGATTACGTGGTGAAAACTTCGCAAAAGAAAAAGGGTTACCTTCCCATTCAAGTCAGCAGAAAAAGGGAAACTGACTGTTCAAGAAAACTGAATCCCTTTTAGTGCAATACAGGGCATATGCTGAAGCCAAAGACACTAAGCTAGCTTTTTTTTAGAAGCAAGCCTGATTTCTGCAGAGACCTGAAGGCTGTATTTCAGCCTGAGTTGGTCTTAGTCAGTCTCAGTCGTCACTTCCAGCCCTATCCAACTTTGCCTTTTTCAGGGATAATGGGTTTTGTTTTGTTTTTTTTACTATGAAACATGTACTGCTTTCTTCTTTCCTTGGTAAAGAATATTTTTTGGGGGGAGTGGGGAGGGTGGAAGCTCAGTGATTTTTATCAGTGCCTTACCAAACACCAGGTTTGCTTTTTTAAAAATAAAAACATTTAAAGCCCAAATTGTTACCTTTAAAGCTAATTTGCTGGCACTGTATGATTCCTCTGAGACGTCGGCAAGGGGGCTTATGTTCAGATCAGGAAGGTAGAGAAGAAAACGTGGAGACCTGGAGGTGCCAACATGCTGGTCAAGTTTGGAAGGTACTTTTAGTCTGTGCCAAACTTGTGCCAGAAGTATCACTGCTGGGTCCCCTCAGATGGAGGGAAGCCATCTTTTTTTAGTGGCTTGCTTGTTTTATTGTTTACTGTTTGAACAGCATTCTGGTGTTTTCTCCTCCATGGAATATTCTAATAACTACTGCCCACACCTGATAATAATAGCCAAGGAATTGAAGAGTATTGCATCTCAGAGCATCTAAAAATCCCACTGCCTGACTCTCCTAGCCCGACCCACCTGGACCTCCTGCTAGTTTCCAAGCTGCTGATGTTTATGGGGCTCTAGGCAGCCCCTGGGCTCTTCAAAATCTGCTGGGTACAATGCAGCCTACCCCAGTTGAATCATTTCCTGCTCCAGCCCTGCTGATAATGAGAAGTTCAAGACAGGAAATAACAGTGTCAGTATCAATGGCTTTGCTTATAAAGTCCAAAAGCATCAAAGCCTTTAGACCACTGGTCAAAAGCAGGGGGTAGCGGAGTTACATACAGACTTGGATGCACCTCCTAGGTCTCCTTGAAATAAGATTTTGGCTGAGACACCCAGAAGTAAACCATTTTGCCTTTCTTGAGAATACCTAAGGGTTAGGCATGTGTGGATAATCCAAGTCAAGGTGCAGGGTGCTCATTTACTCTCAGTATTCCCAAAGCCCTTTCTCTTTTATTGTGAGCCTTGGGCTTGTGTCTCATATTCGTCTCTTGTGTGGCATAGAATACTGACAGTGGCAGACATTCCCATATTGCCAGTGAGAAAAATCCAAGAAGTTGCTAGCATCGATCTTCAGGCAACATTCATTTTCATATTGAATTGGTCGAGAATAGGGCAGGATTTCTGAACGAGTTGAAAGGAAAGGTTCACACAATATTCCATGCTCGCAAATTCTGCCTTTCTTTGGAGGCTTTGTGACTAATCTCCTGGCAAACTTTAAGACCTAAGTAATATTCTCCCTTGTGAAATTAACACCTCAGTGTGTTTACGTTACAGTTGTGAAATATGTACAGTATATGATGCAACAAATTATAGTGGCCTGAGCACTATGGACCTAGAAAGATGGGAAGGCTGTGTACATGGCAAATTACAGTACAGTCTGCCTATTTTTCTACTCCTGGTTTCTAGGGTGAGCCAGCATAGCCAAGGGGTAAGTTTTGTCATGTATGGCTTTTCTTTGTTACTCCTTAGACCCCTAGCTTATAAATGTGTGCTTGGAAATTAAGTCAGGCAAGAGGAAAAGCAAAGTAAAGGATTGGGGGTTTGGAATTGGTTTAGGGCATAGTTTTCTGGGATTTAAAAATATATGTAAGGATATAGTGGTATACACATTTGAACTGGAAAAATTACGAGTGCAGGGCATTTGATTCCTCTGTTTGGATTCAAAGGGCAGAGTTTACTCCCACACAGATCAGAACCTTTTAAGTATGGCCCTCACCACATGATGTACCAGAAGGAGTTTATATCTTTGGACTTTAGCCTATAGATTTATGCAGTGGAAGAGGCTGGAGGACCCTTCTGGCCAGTCTCAAGGGTAAATGGAAGAAGGAGTTCTACTTATAAACTGTTACAAATTGGTCCTCAGTAATGGCTGCAGTGTTGATCAGACAATGTAAGGGGGCCCTCAGTGATTCCCAGAACAACAGCTGCATGTAAGTCAACCACTGAACATTTGCTTGTAGCTGCTCTCGATTTTTGTTTTTATTGAAGGAAAAGGAGTATAAACATGGGACACAGTCTGGAGGCTGCTTAAAGGGTTTTCCTTGTTAAAGCTTATGTTGAAATGTCAGCATCTTGTGTTAAGCTAACAATTGCCATATTGGAGCTTATAACTTCAGTTGTGTTTGAGCATCCAAATGGTAATTATGATTTTTTTCTGTTACAAAACTCACTGATTTCATAGTTGTGTTGGTCTAGGTTTTAGGACTTGGAGAACAAGAAATTATGGTTCTCCTTTGAACTGGCCTTAGACAAACAGATTGTGTTCTTGTAGCACGAAGTTTTGTAAATGATTGTCACATTCCTGCTAAGGCAATGAGATTGTACTGCAGTTATGTATTTGGAAACATTTAATATTGGAGTAAATATTTACATTAGCATCAGTCTCTTCTATGTGGACTTGATTCCTGCTTACATTTATGTTCACACTTAAATGAAGATTAATGAATGGAAATGATTATTTTAGCTGAAACTTATATACAATACAAACATGAAATTATTTCTCAGTTATGCCCAAACCATCTTTGGGCATGCTTCCCAGTG
Organism: Manis javanica; assembly: GCF_040802235.1. NCBI lineage: Eukaryota > Metazoa > Chordata > Mammalia > Pholidota > Manidae > Manis > Manis javanica. The sequence goes on along the minus strand of NC_133164.1, from coordinate 61,780,577 downwards.
GCTGACCAGGATGGGGAGCTGCTGGCCTCCAGCATGTTCTCCGTGGTGAGAGCCTCACTCTCGCCTTTCCTGACATTGGACCCAAGTGCTGGCCCCATGCATACTCCCCCCACCCCCACCAGTATGCAGCACAGGGGTTTTCTGTTTGTTTTGGAAAGATAGGGGCTTACACTGAAAGCTCCATATTCTTCTTACTCAGGTGGCTAATTTGCACTCCGATGTTTCTCCCTTGTGCTAATTTCTGTTTTCACATGTATTTGGCTAGAATGCTTTTCAGTGTAATGTTCAGAACTGGAGTTTTCTCTACTTCATAATTGGCTCATTTCCTGTCTAACCTTTTGGTTATTTCAGTGTTGTAATCAATCTCTCTATTAATAGGCTCTAGAAAGGGTAGTGATTTCTGTTCTTTAATTTTCAAAGTAACCTACAAAGACAAATTGTGCTCATTGTAGAAAATACGGAGAATATGCATAAGTGAAAAGAGGCAGAAAAATCTAGAAGCTTCATCCTTAGATCCCATCTATAACTCTTCATTAAAAAATAGGGCTGCACTAGCCTATTACATCCTTAATGGAATATTGTAATGGTTATTAAATCAATTGGCTCAGAATCTCTCTTCTTAATAAATGAGTCAGACTATATTACCCCATTACTGTCAGCTGCTACCTTTCCAGAGGGCAGAAATGGTTGTTTTGAATTTCTTAAGCTTTGGCACCTTAGGACGAAGGGAGAGAAACAGGTAAGGTGCAAGTTGGGGCTTGCTGGGCAAAATCCTGAGTCTAAGGCTTAAATTCCCCTGAAATTGGAGATATTGCTGGTGCCACCTCAGGAACAGTGACCTCAAATTGAAAACGGTTATTCTTCACTGTCCTATGCTACTTTATAGCAGACAGAAAGAAGTAAGGAGAGAAGCCCAGTTTTGACAGTAAACAGGGCTTAACTCAGCTACAGCCCCCAGTACTAAGGGTTTTTTTAGAAATTTTTTGAAAATTAAGACACAGAAATACATCGTTTTACACATGTAAATACAGAATACATAAAACCTGAGTTAAAAAGAGACTCTGAATAAGGATAAACTTCTGAAATCCTTCTTATAAATGTTATTAGTTTTCCATTACAAATATGCCCTCTTATTCAATTAAAAAAATATGAAATGAATTCTGTCAACCAGTTGTAAAAATGTTGTGGGTCCCCCACCCCTCTCATCCATTTGACCCCACAGTATTAAACAAGTAAGAGCATGGGGAAGATGAGTTGGGAAGTTCATAAAGCTGAGAGAAGTGTGTGGGTATGTTCACTGTCTAGGTTGGAGCATACTAGCTTTTGCTTATCTGTCATTTGCTGCATAATAATCCAGATATATTTTCTGTCCTACTCAAATAGTTAGGAAATGCTATGTTCTAGAAAAGACCTCTATGTAACTTAGAAACAAGAGGCAGGTGAAACTTCCAATGTTTTGTCTGTATTGCAGCGTGCTTTTAAACTATAAGGAGTTCTGAAAAGGCTGGATGCTATTATCACTCTGTCACTGAATGCCTCCACAAAATGTGGAATTTGTGAAAAATAAGTCTGTACTTGTAATGCATAAATATTTTAGATTGTTTGTCACCTTTGCATGAGTTCACTTGACCAAATTTGGATTATTTAACATTTTGTGGTAGAACTTCTCAGTTCTTTGGATAGGAAATAAATCAGAATTGATGAGGACATTTTCCTTGAACTCATACACATGTATCTTATAATTATTTCCCTTCTGTTGTTCCAAATCAAATCTTACAGTTAATAAAGAGAACATCACGTTAAAGATGTCCTACCTTGTGTAAATCTCTTTATGTTCATGTAACAGTCACTGCGCCCAGGAAAACCCACTCAGGCCTGTATCTGTTATTCACAAATATTGCAAGTTTAAGAAGTCTGGAACAAATGTGTATAAAACTCTCACCCATAGGCCACATTTTGGTTCTTCTGCAAAACACCCGATTAGAAGATGAAATGAAAGCTCTCGTCACCTTGTTCCTACCAAAATGAAGGCATTGCAGCAAGGAAGAAAGAGTAAACATTTAAATTTGGCCAGTGTTTCTGATGATGAACTTACTGATCCAATTCCCTACAGTAATGTTCCTTACATTTCTTAATATCTAAGATTTGGAAAATTTTGGGTGACTTCAGAATTTAAAAAAAAGAAGTAAAGAACAGATGAAAACCCCTTGATCTTATGTAATCCCTAAAGCTTCTTTATAACCCGTTGTCATGTCAGTATGCACAATTAAACTCCTTCTTACATAATTATAATCAAGAAATTTACTGTGCCACCCAAATACAGAGTAGGTATTTCCCTCTTGTGAAATGTAGACAGTACTGGGGTGGCTTAATTAGTGCTTTGCCTCTCTTTTTACGCATTCCAATCCTCTGCTTCTAAAGGCTCATACTTGTGTGCGAAGAAAGACTAGGAATACAAATAGAGCGATTTTACTCCTAGTTAGCTAATAATAATTCACTTTGTAATTGGGCCTTTGTGTTGCCAGTAAGATCAACTGGTGCAGCACTTTCCACATGCATGTTGCGTTGAATGAGAGGAAATAACTAGAGTATAGACTCGTTACCCCCATGGTACAAATACGGCTTTCATTGCCTAGACCCAGAATATCTGACACAGATGTTTCTTGGGAACGTTTCAACCACTGCAAGTAAGATAAAAGTATAAACTTGATGAGAAGCCCATTAAATTGCAACCTCTTAACCCTTACTCTTCCCTGTGAGTATGGGAGTAGCCAGTGCAGCTATGAGCATATCTGCTCCGGTCACCGTCCCTGAAGCCAGGCTCTCTTGGTTTGGGTGCCAGCTCCACTGGCTGTTGCCTCTGTGACTCAGAGCAAAGTCGCTTTAATGCTCTAGGCCTCATTTTTCTCACCTGTAAAATGGGAATAATGGTAGTTGTTGCTAAGTGAAATGAATGCCTATCTGTAAGCGCTTAAAACAACAGCATCCAAAACACAATAAATAAGCACAAAAGACACATTAGGTTATTTGTTCTAGAGCCACAGGTGTTTATTTCTGATAATGGCAAGTTGAGATGTTGACATAATCCTTAAATTTTAAATTCGATAGACTTTTAATGAAGAAAAAGTAACACAAAAATAACAGTTTCTATCTGTAACACAGAATTTCACTTGTGTAGCAGTTGTTACTACACCAAGGTATTTTCTACAATCTTGTTCCTAAGATATCAAAAAACAAACAAACAAAAAACCCCAGGCCTAGTCAAAAGTAAGCCTGAAGCTTATAAAAGTGCCTTTAAAGAAGCACAGGTAGAGTCTAGGTCAGGAGGTAAATTGCAATTGTCTTACAAAGTAAAGAAAACAATGACCTGAGAGGGTCTGAGGAAATGGGGAAGTCCCAAGCAGAAAAAAAGAGCATGTGTAAGATACTGTAAACACTAATAATAACTCAAAACCGCTAGGTAATCTTGGAAGTAGAATAAGAGAGTCTGTGTCAATGGAATACCACTAAAAACTTCATGGTTAGACATAGAAAACCTCTAGAATCTTCTAGATAAACCAGAGGCAAGGCCTGAAGAACAAGTGCCCATTTTTCTATGGGGCCATTATTTTAAGACTTTGGAAATACACAGCTCATAAATTTGTGATAGTTAAAAGAAAGAGATGCCTTTTTGGTTGATAGACCAGTTTGGTTATTGATATATCAATTCTACTTAAAAGCTTAATAAAATGCATTACCCTAAGACAAGCTCTGCTTTCTGATTATCTTTGGATTTTAAATTTTCAAATGTTTTAAGTTGATACAAATTCGTAAGCAACATGAAATAACCAGAAACCACGTGCTCTACTACATGAGTTATGTTCAGTGATTAGAAACCGTTTCATATGTAAGTTAACTGACTAGTCAACTAAAGATAAGATGAGTTTCAACTTTTCTCTTCCTGTATTTTCCTTAACAGATGAAGGATTGAACCACGAATGCAAACTCTGCAGCCAGACCTTTGACTCCCCTGCCAAACTCCAGTGCCACCTGATCGAGCACAGCTTTGAAGGGATGGGAGGCACCTTCAAGTGTCCCGTCTGCTTTACAGGTAGGGAGGTTACTTCAGGCCAACCTGGGACAGTCCCCCAGCCATATTGGGCCTTTCCCACCAATGCCTACTTCTCACTGACATGGCCTTTTCCAGATATTTGTGCTGCAGTTTTGCATTTCAGTATCAGTTCAATCTGGGGAGAAGATGTTTGATTTCTGCTGGTTGGCATTGTTGATCGAGGCCACCTGAAAGGCTCAAATGGGCAGGAAGGGTAACTGTCAGGATGCACGAATGGTATTTCACGTTTGCTTAGAAGTTTGCACTTTGCCATTTAGAAAGCGACATCTGAGTCCTGTTCGCTTTCCTTTTCTTGGTGTGAAAAGGCTTCTGAGGCCAAGACTGCCTGCACAGAGCAGCTTTCCCATCACGAGACATTTGACCAAGAGTGTGGCCGCCTTGTCGACACAGGTTATTTGAACGTGGAGCATTTTTTAACATTCCCCATGAGAAGTAGAAAAGGTATACCCTCCCAAAGTTCTTTGAACTAGAAAACAGAGCAGATGAACAGATTAGATGAGGTGCTTATTTCCTAGGAAGTTGTATTTTTAAAGTAGACGTTGACCCAAATGTACATTGTAAGAAGAAACTTTCATTAGATGTTGCAGCATTATAGTTTTTAGCAGCAAAATAAAACACGGAAATTCAAAACTATAATTTGAAGGCCATAGGGGCTGAAATGTGATCACATGCATTCATGGTACTCCCCCAACAGTGAGACAGTCATTTTGGAAAATGCTGTGTGATCATTTTGCATGTGTCTTGGATTCAGTGGTCAAGCCCCTCAAGGCTATGTTTCCTTCTTATTTGTCAGAAAAAGCAAAACAAAACAAAGATATATCCTCTCAAAATTGACTTCTTTGTTTGCAGAGCAAAATTCTAAACATTGATTATTAACCTTCACTGCATTCAGCCTGTGGATTTCCATCCTATAATAAAATAAAAAGAACAGGTCCCACATTCATTGCCCACTGAGCATGAGTCAGACCTAAGCGTGTCGATGCGTCTGCCTTCAACATTTGCCTGGAAGGCTCCTTGGTTCAGTAATTCCGTCAGCCACTCCTTCTGGGACATTTTATCATTTTCACAAATTTGTATTTAAAAATACATATTGTCTCATGTTTTACCATGACATTTTATTTATTTTAACACACAATGGGTCAGCAGTCTGGGTTCTTTATAGAAGCTTGTAATAAGTCTTCTTGTTGGGGACTGGGTCACAGCTCTCCTCATCATTAAGACTCCAATAAAATAGTCCTTTCATGTTATTGCCAGAAGCCTCATAAAATGTGCTAAGTTACACAGAGATTAGTTGCCAATCTGTATAAAAACCCCATGTCTTCTTGTTGATGGGGATCACAGACAAAAATGCATTAATCATGAACAGTTCTGCATTTTCTGTGCTGACAGGGCCTGAATTGTTTCCGTATATCTTGAAGTAATTTTCAAAATAACAATTAAAAAAAAAAAGACCTTCCAATATACAGCCTGTTAGGTGGAAAAGGAAACCCGAGCAGTTTTTTAAGGTAATGAGAAATGTGATTAAAATGTATGACTCACAAGAACAATATTCTAATATTTTAGGTTGGCTGGCAATTAGAATAATTTTAATGATTAGAGTAGAGTCGGAGTCAAATGCCAACATCTTTAATAAATCCTCTCCCTGCCTATACAGATTAATATTGTAGACACAAACTTTTTTAGGTCACAGTGCACCAGGCATCCATCAGAAGTCAGTTCTGCCAGCCCAAACACTGCCTCTGGCATATACAATTTAATTATTAATAGTATGTCTCCTAGGTAAACTGTTACACAGTCTTAGGGCCTTGTTTTGTAGTCATTAAAATTGAACATGTTTATATTATTGAAACCCTTGCATTCAGTGTGTAGGCTGAGTTGATCTTAAAGTATCCAAAGAGAATTTACCTGCGTTCTGTTTCACATTTATAGACAGTGCCCCAGAGTACCTGTGGGATATAATTTTTAGCATTAACACATTTAAACAGAGAACTGTTTGCCAGCTATAACTTTTGGCAGATACAATAAACAGGGCTTTGGCATCTATGATTTCTGAACCTGTGGGTTGCTGAGAAATAAGAGTCATTTTTGTTCAGGCACTGCTGTGCATTTGACAATTTTCGACTTTATTTTTCAAAGATTTATAGGGAGTGGGGCCTTGATACGCTTGCACTTTGGAGCTGTTTGGGTTGAATTAGGTGCTCGGTCAAGGGCATCTTAACAGAAGCCAGAGAGGCAACTGTGAGCAAATGTGCGTCAGCCTGCCCAGGCCCCTAGCGGTGGTCGCACCCAGGAGGCGCCCCTTCGGTCAGCCTAGTCTGTTCACAGGGAACCACTGACTGAGGGCATTTCAGAAGAAGGTACCCAGAGCTCACCACCCTTTTATCATTTCAGTGTTCGTTCAGGCAAACAAGTTGCAGCAGCACATCTTCTCTGCCCACGGACAAGAAGACAAGATCTACGACTGCACGCAATGTCCACAGAAGTTTTTCTTCCAAACAGAGCTGCAGGTAATGTCCCCACGAGGATGACTGGGGTTGAACTCATTTGGTCTTCTTATAGGAAACAAGACCATTTTGAATTTGGATGCACAGTATCACTCACCCCGGGCCACCAGGATGCTTTGTGTGTACAGGGGCAAAGGGAAAATTAGAGGCTGGATTAACAGACACCAAAGTAATTTTGCCTCAGGCTGCTGTCAATCATAAAAAGAACTCGAAGAGACCTATAATTGGGCCTCCTGACCCAGTGTGGGAGACTTAGGGGTCAGGTTTATTGGACTGTGGGATCATTCACCTCCCTCGTCATGGCCCTTTCTCCCCAGTCCTGTTTAATTCATGTTCTGTTCCCACTGGGCCCCAAGCTGGGTGGAGGTCCAGGTTATTGTCATCCTGAGGGGCTTAAAATTGGAAGGGAGAAGGGGAGAGGAGATAGAGGCCTACTCCTGTCCAGTATGTGTTTCTGCACTTGATGGAATAGAATAATTATTATTTAGAAGCAGCCGTATAGTGAAAATGTTGGTACCTGAAGACACTGAGCTGAGCCTTGCTTGTCCATTTGCTACGTATGTGATCTTGCCCTGGTCCGTAATGCAAGAACCTCGCATATGAAGAAATGATAGACAGGGTAACACTTACAGGGCTGTTCTCAGGTAAAAATGAAATAACAGGTCTGAAAGTAATATATGCAACAATAAATAGCAGGTTTGAAATATAAATGTTTCATTGGTTTTATTCATCTTAACAATAGACTGTTAGTTAAATATGAGTAAGAGAACTGGATTCTATCTCAGAAATATCACTTATTGTAAAAGGAAAGTAGCTCTTGGTTTTTTATTATTATTATTATTATTATTCTATTACTTCATCCAAAAAATGGGTATAATGCTTATCCTCACTTTTCTGATGAGATGAAGTAAGAATAATGTGTTTTTCTTAAATCTTGTTAGTGCCCTTGGAGGAGAATAGATTCAAATTCAAAGTTATTTCATTATTACAAGCATTATTAATAAAGTTATTTAGCCTAAAATGATGGGTAATTCTTTTTACACTGAATCCCTTAAACAGCTTAAAAAGGAGCTGATCTGGTTGAAGCAGGGACACAGAGCCCCACCCCACCCCATAGTCGCCTCTCCCACCCTGGGGACAAACCCTGGGCTACGTTGTGCCTCTTTGGGCTCTGGGGAGTATGTGAATTATGTGTCAGAATAGGGAATTTTCAGTCTATCATCTCAGTTAACGTTCTATAAGTGAACAAACAACAAAGTAAAGAAGTGACATGAAAGATAACTGGAAGTCTAGGCAGGCTCATTTCATTGTGGACCAAAATTAAAGTTGCTATTATATTTTTTATCAGTTCTAAATAGGATTCTACTCTGTGAATTAACTATAGAAGATAGATCCAGCTAGACTTGTGTGAAATGACTTATTAAAATAACCTAAATTTGTTTGAAAACATACTGTTATTGCAATAGTTTTTAAAGGAAAAATCATTTGGGTTTTTAAAAATGACTTTAAAGGATATGGCCAGTGCACCCAGTGATACTGTTAATTAGTAGACAAACTATGAAGCAGAATTAATAGTAGCTTAAAGTCACAGTTGTAGAGATTCTGTAGGAACTGACTTCTATCTAATGTTGCAAAATATTTGGCAACAACATTCCATTTTAGTCCCATATTAGTAGATTCCGGTGCAACTAACCTGGTGTTAAGTTTAAAAGACCTCAACACTTATGGCAGTGCTGGCCTGTGGCCCATTGCAGAGCAGACAAAACAAGCAATTAGATACATCCCTCAGAACACCAGATTCCTTTTGTAGTGTATTTTAGGGTTTCATGGAAGATAAAGTATTCATTTCTTTTCTACAATTAGTAAAGACCCGTGGTTCTCAAACTCTTTGATCTCAGGATGCCTTTACACTTAAAATGATTAAGAACCATCAAGGGCTTTGATTTATGTGGGTTATTATCTAGTGATATTTCCATATTAGAGATCAAACTTAAGAAATGTTTAAAGCACAAGAATGTACAAGCATGCAAGTTTAGTAGCTATTAGAGAGATGGTGTCATCACTTGTCATGTCAAGTAGCCTCTGGAAAACTCCCCTGTATACTCACGAGATAAGGAGAATAATGAAGGGCAAATAATGTCTTAATGTTATTATGAAAAGAGTCTTGACCCAACAGGCCCCCTAGAAGGATCTAGGAGATTCCCAGAGGTCCCCGAGCCACACCTTGAAAACTGCTGATATAGAAGATAGAACACAAAACACAACTCTGTGAATCTGTTAGATCTTATCAAGTCAAACGTCACTCAAAACAGTTCTGGCTCATTCATTGAAATTGTGATCTGCAGCAAAATGAGACTCAGTCTCAATATATGCATCCTTCCTTAGATAAAGAGTGGTATTTTTAGTTGTTATGTGATATTTATTACAAAACTAATATCCACAGTCATTGGACTATCTATGGAGGTCTATGTTCTAAAATCCCCAATAATTGCAGTGCCATTTAGTCTCAATATATTAAGAAAAATGGTTCAGAGTTAACTTTACTTTTTCTAGTTTTGAGAATGTTTGGATTTTTGCACTTTAACTTTAGAGATTCACCATCCCATGCATTGGCTTTCACTACCCAAATAACCTTTACACCCGTGTGTAGAGGATGGAATTAATGTAATTTCTAAATACTGATTTAGTTCTTGCCTGCAGTAAATATACAAAAACCATAATAGAGTTTTGTTAATTCCTAGAATTGCGGTGGGGGGAACAACTGAAATTAAGGTGGCACTAGAAGACAAGATCAGTAACCAAAATAATAACAGTAGAAAAATAAAGCCATTTTATCAGCCCACTGTAGTTCAAGCCCAGGAGTATAAAATAAATACAATGTTTAAAACTGACACATATCACCCCACTCAAACTCATCTACTTTTTTATTTCTCTAGTTTCAGAAAGAAGGACTTTTCAGAAGAGATTATAAAACTATATGCCCAACAACTGAAATCCTATTGGCAATTTGAAAGCATATAGTTTATTCGGCTCCTAAATCAGAGTGAGAATAATAGGGCAAATTTAGGAGAATCATTCCAAAATTGCCCAGAAACATATCTTTTAATGGTGCATAAATAATTTCATGAGCCTAACAAGTAATTTAAATATCTTTCACTGTTTGTACTCTAAAAACACGAAATAGAAGTGCTTTGTTGGGTATAAAATTACAAACCAACACACATACACCCCACACGTGCAGCACCGGATGTGTTATCTTCGTTAGCATTGCCTGCATGCCAGTCAGAATTCAGATAATTCTTCATTATACACTGTTCATCTTCAGGAGATCAAGACTCAAAACATCATCTTGTGGACATCACAGACCATGATCCCCTCTAAAATTAAGCAAAATGAAATCTCTATTTCTATGGAATACTCAATCTGGGACACACCTTTTGCCAGTGTGGAAACATGTTCCTCACATGACCCCTAAACCTTTACAACCAAAAGTTCTAAAGGCCATTTTGGAGACATATAATGTATAATTCTTAGTAGGATATATATATATTTTCCTTCTGGTAGAGATTCCCCCATTTTTGTAAGGAATTCCAATATACATCAAAGGCCACCTAGCATGCTGGTAGAGAAGATATGCTTTGGAATAAAAGTGCATTATTTGAACTAAATGAACATTTTGTTATTTTTAAAGTGAATGACTATATTGAATGTTTCACATGTTTTCCTAATAGACCTCAAAACTTTTTCTGCAGAACTTAAGGAAGCTGCTTTGAGAGAAGGATGTGTCCAAGAATAATATCCTACAATGCATATTTGTACCCAAAGTGGTTTATACAGGTGTGAGCAAGTGGTGTGTTTGTAAAAATCCTGTTGAATAGTCCACTTTTCTTTCAATACAGTAATTACTGTTTAATGGGTGCCCTAGAAAGGCTACAATTCAGTGGCAGTGATCAAATTATCCTCTTCCACTGTATCCCCGTAGAAAGTTCCATCAGGCATCATTTTATGCATTTAATGGGCATAGAGGGAATTCCAGCAGTAGGAGAAGAGGGAATTGGCCTAGATGAACTTTAGACTTCGAGATTCTGATAATTCAATTCCTTTTGAATTAAAAATTATTTTGATACTCAGCCCTTCCCTTCATTAACTCGTGAGTGCAGGGTTTCCTACATTCAAAACACAGTAGCCATATGACTTTTGGAGGGATACACCAAGATTTTCAGATATCATTTAAGTTCAAATATATAATAGTCTCTAGCTTTTTTTTTCTTCTCAAATCTCATTCTCACCAAATCATATGCATATTTTGCACATCACAGCTTAACTGATGTCCAACTTTTATGGTCATATTTCTGAAAGCAAAATGAATTACTGTATACTGGATGGGACATACAAGACAAGAATACATCCATATCCGCTGAGCACCCTACTGGGTCATGTGCTAATTTAGCAACTTCCCTGAACTAGCCTTTAATAAATGTAATACAAATTAGTGTTTCAAATTATTGAATAGTATGTGATGGGACATTTAAAAGTCCTTGTTAGTAGTTAGAATTATATAAGTGCTCTACTATATACTACTATCATCCCAGTGCCATTATTAGGTAACAAAATATATGTATTAATTAAAAATATTTATAAAAATGTAATTTCATCATTTTAAATTCACCCTGCTCTCAAGCATTCTATGTCATATCAAAAAGATTAGAAACATATCATATTTACAGTCTACTAGAAAAGATAAGATATGGATACAGTTAGCTATTATATGAGATAAATATGTAATAAACTGTTATCAGTATTGCAAGAGAAGATGTTTATTCTCCAACTGGGAGAGTCGAGAAAGCTATCATGTGGGAGCATTCAAGCTGGTTTTGAAGGACGGATATGATTCTGACATCAATGGATGTGGGAGAGTCAACCACCCATGAAATCTCAAATGGTTAATGGCTTTTAAAAAAATATTTTTGATGGACTTTTTCACTTGTTTTAAATACACTTTGAATTCACTACTGAGCAGCTTAGTACAGGGGAAAGGGCTTCAGCTACGTGGAAGAATTGCCAGAGTTTGTGGTCACTGCCGCTTACAAGCTGTTGACTCTGAGCTTCAGTTTTGTCATCTGTAAAATGGACCTGGAGGCGACAAGGCAGCGTCCTGCCCAACTCCCAGGGTCCTGGTGAGAGCCCAGTGATGCTAAGGTGCAGTGACACTCAGTGGAAGTGTGGGGTATGCGCAGGGCAGGCCTGGGTGGACATGGGCTTCCTGGCCTTCCCGCTGTTCTCTGGTGCTGCCCTCTGTAAGCACAATCAAGATACATCACTGCTTGGAAATCACATCACTATCCCATGCAGGTCAGAAATTTCCTCGGTTCTCTGTTCGAGTTCACTGGAATAATTTCCCAATTAATCATACTTTGGCATAGTTTCATGTTAATTGGTTTCCAGGTAAGAATTCTTATTTTTAAACATTCATCTTTTCAAAGGGATTGAAGAGTCTGGAGCTTCTTTCCATTTTCTTTTTAGCATATAATTACAAAACTAAGTTTATATTTGCTTTCAGAAATGTATTTCAAAGCAACCTGACCCTTGCCCCCACCCCCAAATTAAGGACGTGTGGCGAAAACAAAAAGGTTTATCTTGCCCCTCGGTAAAAGACAGTGGCATCTGGGTGTGGTGGCGAGGAAGAGTCTGTTTTAGTCTATTGTCTCTTCATTTTTTTCTCCAAGTCGTGCTGAAATCCTCTTTGTAAACAAGAGGAATGGAAAACGTGTATTACTCGTCATGGCACATCTGAAGGAAGTGCCTTTAAAGCTATTTTGTCCCTCATACTCATCTTCTCACAACTTTGCCATATTTTTCAATTGTCCTGTTTTCTTTCATTATGTCATTTTGATGTATCAATGATATAATATGTCAATGTATCAATGAAATTTCTTTTATTATCTGCCCTCCAACTACAAGACTCAAAGCCCTGTCCTTCCTTGCCTCTTATCATCTTGTCCTCCTTTGGGACCCCCAGACTGGAAAGCTGTACCTATCAATCACCAGGTCTGGACCCGCCATCGCCGGTTCTATATTGATCCTTTGGGAGGGCAGTCAGTGTGGGGGGCCTACTTCCTGCCTCTTCCTGGGTGGTCTGTGCCTCCTAGCTTAGCTCTCCATTTCCTTAGATCCACTGGACTTCTGTGTATCTTTTATTGAAACCAAAGCCTCTAAACACATTGCATAGACTCAGAGATCTGTAGGAATATAAATTGTGTCAAGTGAGCATGTGCTTCTGGAACTGGTCCTTTTCTACACCACCTCATTTCTCTGCTTTGTGGGCCTGCAGGGCTTTTGAAGTAAATTGGTGCTACAGCAACTTCCACTTAATTTGCTCAGTGGTTAAATTGATCTATCTCTTTTGTTTGATCGGATCTCCGGGAACTGAATCATTTGCATTGATTTATTGATTGGTGCCATGTTTTCATCATTAGTTTTGATCACTTTCAGCTGCTAATATTGGATAATTCAATCAGGATTGATTGGCCTTACCATTGAAGGCAGAAAGTTAATCATATAGGACAGAGAAATAGAGCACAGCTAACCTCAGTTTGACTGTTATTCATTCGCCCTCTCTCTCCGACCCCCCCCAACGCCATCTCCCTGCTTTCCTCTCTCTCTCTCTCTCTCTATTCCTACCCCCTTCCCCTTCTCACTTCCTAGCATCTATGCAGTAGCACAAACTTAGGATTTCCTTGAGCAGAGAAGGGAGTTTAAAATGTTATGGCATTCATAATGCATCTAAAGATGAGGTAGCTTTATTTTGCTTTTTAATAAAAACTGCATCTGGAAATTAAGCAAGCATACCGAAAGATACATGAGCATGATTGTCACAATGAACTCATTTGGACTAAATGAGTAAATGCATTTTCAGTTACCTGTTTTGTATCAATAAATGCCTGATTTGTGTGGGCATGCTTGGAGGCACAACCTGGGCTCACCTTTTTCTAAATTTGTCCCTCACTGCTTCACCATGTGTCCTGGGAGTCAAATTTTCAAGAATCAAGTGGTTAATATGACTGAAGTAAGGGCAACAGAGGTACTTGCAATAAGCTAAAACCGCTTTATTTACATCTGAATCATTTCTACAGCACCCCAGCTCAATTTTTGAAAATTCTCCATCCATTTATTTCTTGATGTTCATATCAATGACTGGTTTTTGCTATTAAAGGATGGAGCACCACCTCCTCATTCTAGGGCTCATTCCCCCCTCCAACAGCCCTGTTGTTAGCGATCTGCCATTGCATTATTTTCTTGTCTGGCCCAGAGTTGACAACAGATGGCCATCTCCGAACTGCCATCAGTGCGACTTTATGGAGCATCCAGCTAGGGTGTACTGAAGAGCACTGTGGCCAGTTCTGCAGCCTCCCCCCTCCCCACCCCCTGGAAATGCTCATCACCTCTGCCACATTCTGCTTTGGCTGGGCTCTGCTGGCCCTGCCATCCTCCATGTCGCCAAGACAGCCTGCTGCCAGAGCACCAGAAGATCTGCCTCCATTAGGAACGAGAAGCTGCAGGCATGATTGTCCTGTCAAGACAGAGCTTTCTCAGCACCTTTGTAGTTGGATCCTTTGGAAAGATCTGGAAATCCAAATTTCTAGAACATTCTACAGTCCAGGGAAGTGCATTGAATTCCCACATGTATTCCTATTTTAGATGTTTGCTCTACCCATGAATCTGTTTGCTCACATTTGTAGAGACAAAGTGCCAAGAATAGACCCTTTGTGTTTACAAACTTTCATCTGACTATTGGAAAACACCACTTCCGTCTCCTACTGTTGTGACAATTAGAGTAAGATGGTAATCATGGGCTTCAGCGTAAAGCCCCTAAAATGAGCAAAGAATTTATTCCAGCATCTTCTGATCCATCGTTGTGATGATCCGTTGGACAGCTGCACAAAATGAGCTGTTGCTGTGCATTTGGAGAAAGATTGATAGGCTGCTCTTGATCGAGTTTGCTAAGGCAGGGCAGCTTCAGAGCCTAGCATGTATTTTAAGAGGAATTCACATTTGTATCCTTTATTGTTATATTTGCAGCGAATCTACAGCTCTGCCCTGCAGCTACGAAGGAGTAAGTTCCCCTTATTGGAGAGAGAGCAGTGTTGTGTAAAAGCCGAAGATGTGGCGGGCAAGATGAATAGCGCTTAAAAGCAGTGCCCGCGGTGCTGTCATTTAGAACAGCAACTCCGAGGCCTTCAACGGGAGTGAAAGGCAGGGTAAACGACTCCTTTAAAAGTGGCGAAATTCTAAACTGCCTAAAAGAACAGGCCTCCTTCATTGATAACTTCATTGAATGAGTGAGTGGGGGAACCAATTCACAAGGACGTGAACTGCTTCCCTGAAAGAGGAGAAGAAAGTTTGCAAAAGGGAGGCTGTTTCCTTGTACCCAGCATGTCTGGGAGCCTGGCATCTTTCCTTCGCGGTCCCCTCCTGCTTTGATGCGGCTCCTCAGCTGGCAGAAGACCATCTCTCACTGGAAACCCGAGTCTCCCATACAAGGTGTCCTTTTGACATTGCCAAAACTTAATTTTATAATTATCTGACTTACACCACTGGGCACATCTGCTAAGTTTGTGTGCCTCCTAGACACATAAAAGGCTACTGTGATGCCATTAAACATCAGCAGTGTGCTTTGTGTCTGTTGAGTTTATAAGGGTGAAAGGTGGCTGTGCAAGAAAACAGAGGAGCCTGTTTGCTGTGCCCCAGGCCCTGAGACCTCACTCCCATACTCAGTCATAATTCATGACCGTGCTGGTGGGAAACCCTCATCCCTCTGTGGAGTTAAGGCGTCTCCACTGAAGCCTGCTGGGAGCACCCTGCATCCCCGCCCACCATCTGTGCCTTCACTTGCAAGCTTTCTCTCTTCTGCACTTACTCTTTTCTGAGATCTCTTGGCATTAATATTATCCGGCTACTACTGTTTTTGGAAAGGTGGCTCTCCAAAAGAGATCGTCATTTACCTAGGAGAAGAGCTGGGAGGAACGCATTACAGTGTTGCTTAATGTCTCATTTAGAAAGTGTGGTTTAGAAAATGGACAGGGAAGCAGCAATTGCCTTAAACCAGTCTCAGGCTCTGGGAGCCAAGGATGCACTGCCAATCACCAATTAGTAAGAGGCACCCATGGTCTGAGCGTGGTG
Source organism: Manis javanica (assembly GCF_040802235.1). Taxonomy (NCBI): domain Eukaryota; kingdom Metazoa; phylum Chordata; class Mammalia; order Pholidota; family Manidae; genus Manis; species Manis javanica. The sequence continues at coordinate 61,764,782 of NC_133164.1, read as the reverse complement.
GGAGTCCAGGGATGCACACAAGGTGTATATGGCCATTCAAGTTAACCCTGCCCGGAACCTGAGTCCCGAGTCCAGAGTCGAACCTGAGACATGTTTGCACGCTCTGGCCAGTGACTCAGGCCAGCCAGGGGCGTGAGCGCCAACCCTGCCCCATGCACTGCCGGGCTGTGGGGGGAAGCCGCCCACTCCTAGGACCAAGGACCGGAGCGAATTGCCTCGGGGCTCCCCAAGCCTCAGCTGCAAACAATCAAGCCCTGGGCTTTGCAGAACCCCACTTAAAATCGCTGGGGTGATCTGTGTGCTGCGTGCCACCTTCTGCCGGGGAAAAAGCGGAGACAGCCAAACCCCAACTCACTGCAGCCCGGAGGTTTTCCCTCCCTGTCCCATCCTCACTCTGCTAAGACCCCAAGGGTGAGAGGACATGAGGGCAGTGCACGGCATACCAGAAGAAGAAACCACTCCTTGCTCACAGCTGACCAAAGATTAATGTGTAATGTTTCACAGGATGTTCTGTTCACATGGTCCGTTGTTAGTAGTCCTTTTCAAAAGCTAAATCAAACCCAAGCCTGAAATACCAGTGTATGAATCTAACAGATGTCATGCCATAGGGGACCTACTGTGTTATAAACTGCAGAAATGGCCTTTTTATGCTTCCGACTTGGGCTTATTCCAAAGAGGATTTGGAACTGCAGCGGCGAGGTGAGAGGTCCCACATAAAGGCAGCAGCACCCACGCGTATTTCAGCCTTGTATGTAATTGGCTCAGGATCTCATCCTGATGTCCACGTGGTATTAGTCACAACGTCTCCCTCACCCAAAGGAGAAGTAGGGCAAGGGTGGCTGGGCTCACTGTCCACGTTTCCTTGGATGAAAGATCACTTTGAGATGACACAGCTGAGTAGTCAGCCTGAAATCCTGGTTGGTATTTTATTAATTTTGCACCAAGATAAATCCTGAAATTCTGACAAACTCCATGACAGGTGAAATTCCTTCTTGCAGAATCTGCTCAGCAAGAGGCTGCTCATTTCATTCTGTTCTGAGGCAGGCAACAGGAGGGCAGCTTTATAATCAGCCCTCAAAGGACCCCCAGCCGCCCCAGAGTCTTGGGCTGATTGAATAACTCCTGGGCCTCTTCCCCTAGGCCTCCATCAGCGGGGGTCCTGTGGAAAGCAATCTCCTGCAGACTGGCACTGAAGTGAGCTTTAAACCACCATTTTCTGCTCTCCAGAGGAGCCTGAAGTACTAAAAGATAGATGGACTGCAGATATTTTATGAGAAACTGTCAGAAGAAGAGCAGAGTAAATGTTTTTTTTCTTCTCCTTCTTTGAGCCACACACTACATCACCGTTGAATTTCTCCCCGCATCTTTTACATTTAAAGTAAGAAATTAATTGGTTGCTAACCTTTAATTCCCCCTCCTTCTTCTCCTAATTCCCCCTCCTTCTTCTCCGTTGTCTTCCTCCTTTTTTTGTTTCTTAAATATTCACACAGAGGCCCTTTGCTTAACCACAGTTGCAGAAAATCAGTACCATTTGCAATGAAATATTTATAATGACAGAATGAAAAATTGGATTCATTTTCTGGACTGTAGCCGAACAGTCTGCAACTTTGTGTGGCATTGTTTAGCATCCCTCATTCCTGCCTTTCATTGGAGTCTTTTTCAAAAACACGCCACATGCACGCTACCTATGTTTTGGAGGGATGCCTATCAAAACACAGAACCCATTTGTACTCTTTTTTAAAAAATAGAGGAGAAAAGAGCGTATTTTTGTTTGTGCTGCCATGTGGCAGGCCCTCGGCTCTGGCCCTACAGAAAGGTGGAGAGGATGTGAACCTCGTCCAAAGGAAGAAGGTTTGCCCTGTAGGGAAGAGCTGTGAGAAGTTCATAAAGAATATAGGGGACAGTCTGGTCTGCACTTTGCAGCGGAGTACAAATAGCAATCAGCATGCGGTAGTATCTTGGGGCAGATCTATAAGGGGAAACGGGGAGACAGAACCGAGGTATGTGAATATGCATCAAGCATCAGCCCTCACTTCCTTCTTCCCTTTAGTGTTTGCAGCATAGGCGTTCCTTTCCACGTGACCCTCGTATTCAGAGCTGCTTTCTTTCTAACCAGGGTTGATTATTACCTTTTTTTAAGAGCTAAAAGACCAGAGGCTTTTGCTAGGACGGTCCAGTGTTGTATTTCAAACAAGCCCACCTCACAAGCACAAAGGCCAACACCACATTCATTCTTATTACAAGGATGAGATTGGATTTTAGCAAGATGCCTATGAAGTAAATTTCAGTCTACCAAATAAGTTTTCACTTACGACACCACAGACAGACAGAAAGAGCCTGCCCATTCTCTCTTCCCTCCGTTGTAGGAGTGTAAGGAGGGATTTCCCTCCTGCGTGGGGGGCCTTCCCAGGCTCCCATTCCGGCCCTCTGTTTTAACCTTTCTTTTGTCCCCTTGGGAAGTACTGGCTTTAATTAGTCAGTGTTGTTTCTTTTTGCCGATTTTTCCAAAGTGGAAACAGTTCTAGTAGATTTAAGCATGAATAAAAATAGTCAAACTCAAATCTTCCAGTTTCATTCATTGAATCTGCATCACGCATTTCCAACTCCACAAGATCAATAATCCATATTTTATTGTGTAATAAAGCTGACCGTAATTGAGTTAGTTCATTCATTCCATCTGATTAGCCCTATGTTATTTGTGGGGAAGAAAAAGAGCACAAACTTATTTTCACCAATATATTGGATTATGTGAATATAAAAAAGCTTTCAGTACTATAAAACAAATTTATAAAGATGATAGCAAATTCATTTGTTTCAATATGTGTTTATCCTAGGAATAATTTGAATCACGTCACACTGCTTTTTTTTTTTTTGATAATTAAAGCAATTGCCTCTATTGTGTCACACTGTCCCCTCATCAGCCTGGCGAGGGCACCTTCTGACCAGTCTCTCTCCTGACCAGGAGCAAGAACCACACGCCACAGCTGAAAGGCAGCTGGGATAAACATCTTCTGTTACTGGTCTTTGCAGAGATTCACCTTCAGAGATTTCACCCTAGGGGTCATTTATCTCTTATTCTTCCATGATGACCATTTTCAAGAGTTTTGAATACTTACTCTGTTCTTTTTGAAGGTTAATCTTAGCACAAATTTGAACCTGAGTGATAAACAGGAAAAGAGTCATTCACTATTGAGATGTCCCAAGATCACAAGGCCTAGTACACTTGGGTGGGACAAGTATTTTCTGAGGGGGTTGGAGTTTTTATAGAGGATTCTATATTTGTCTTTCCATTGCATTCAAAAAATAAATGATTTTGAGAAAGACGCTGACAGTTCAGCAGGAAATGATATGTGTTCTTACACAAACTGGATTGTAGCTTAGGAATCTAGCCTGAAGTTATTTTACTGTAGCGTTCCTTTGATTCTTTGATTCAGGGGAGAAAAAGAATTTTCCTTAAAAATGTGTGTTTTAGGATGTGAAAGCAACTTTTCTCTGGGGCTATGCATGGATGCTGAAAATTGTTTCCACTTAACCCTTATTACTCGACTCTGTTTGTTGAAGACCAGGTGAAGGGAAGAAAATTTTTTTATGCTAGATTTTCAACAATGTGGGTGAGTCTGAAAGAGAGATCCAGGTAAATGGGACCTGAAATAGCTTGCTATCAATCTCCTATGCAGACCAGGAAGGTGCGTTGAATAGCCTTCATTGAGGTACTGCCAGATGCATTTCTGCATGTGACATGGCTCACCAAAGCACTTTGAAGGATGTTCAGTGTTATTAAGCAGACTCACAGGAGCAACAGGCCTCCTGACAGAAGTAGAGCCATGTGGCAGGAGTCCTTGGTGAAGCAAAGTTGTGCATTGTCAGAAAGAGGGGCGCCCAAATGCAGACTTTATTTTAATATCTGAGCTAAGCTCTCTCTGGACTATTTCTCCTCTTACCCAGCTCCTTCTGTGTTGTGGCTGGTTGACGTTTGTGTTTGAAGTGCCAGGCGGTTTAATGAAGTTATTCTTTTATAAATTCTGCAACACTGAAGCAAGCGTGAGGGCTTTAAATTAGAGTAAGTGCCACTTGTGTAGGGCAGGTTCCTTGGAGGACTGATTAGCAGGAGGCCTCCCATTGCCCCGCTTTTTATGTGTGGCAGCATTGCTGTGTGTACGTGTTTACAGCTCACCTCTAAATTTGTGTGAGTGTGTACCATGCCTGCTGCCTGGCCCTCTTAGAGCTGTCTTTCTTCCAGGATCACGTTAAATACTTCACTTTAAAGAGTTTTTATTTCTTAAATTATATTGCTTTATTGTAATGAATTAAAATTAACTTGGAGTAGCAAATTATATAAGGATGTGAGAGTTATAGATGACTCTCACCATAGCTACAGCACATCTCTGTGTGGGAGAACTAAGGGCTGTCTTTCTAGTAGCTCCCTGCACCCTGAGAGGGAAGAGACTGTCCCACAGAGACCTCAGAGCCATGTCCAGAAAGGGGCCCAGGAAGTGGGAAAAGAACAGGGGTGTAATGTGTGGGTTTCTGAAGCAAATAGAGGCTTTTCCTGGCTCGGCAAAGAGTGAGGGCAGCTTTGCCGTCTTAATACCTGAAAGATTCTGAGACAGGACATGACAGACAGGAGAAAACACAAATTTATCTTAAGACCTGACAGGGCTCAGGATAGGACCAGAGATGCCCCCAAAGCATCCTGATTTCCTTGCCCCTTGCCTGTGTGGACTGGCTAAATAAACACGGATGATTTCAGGGCGCCAGGAGATTGTTGAAGAAAGGGGGCTTGAAACTTTCTACAGTTCACAAAACAGGCAGGAGAAGGGAAAGTGAGCAAGCAGAAAACAAGCACCCAACCTGAATGTGAGATTCTTCCTCCTTTCTCCAAACTAGGTGGGGTTTTTTAAATTTTAAATGAGAGATAGCCAAATAGAATTAGGCTGATGAAATACTAGAGTGTTAAAGGACTTTCTTAGAATTTAAACAAGGGCTACTCTGAGCTCCTTCCAATTGCCATCTCCAGGCAGCACTGTGAACCCTGAGGGACAGAAAAATCAAAGGTAAACCCCAGGGATTTTACCTGTGGAACCTCCACGTGGAGGTAACCGTCCCCTCCCCACCACAGCACATGCCCATGCCAACATCCCGCTGAAGCATGGCTGTGCTCCTGTGCACGCATGCGCGCACATGCAGGCTCACGCACAGTTTAATTCTGTAAATACATTGCCCTTTCACAGTTCTATTCTTATTACATATATTTACTAGAGCAAATGGACTAGTAGACAAGCATGTGGTTGCCTATGACAGGGAAAGACTTTTTCCTGTTATTCTTAATGATTTATAACATGTTTGACTTACTCTTAATGTGAGTTTCCCTCCTAGAGAGTGTGGCAGTGTTTTTAATAAAAGAAATAATACACTACAAGAAAGTGGCATTCTGTTGGCTTTTTGCCCAAGTTCAATAAACTGTTTTTCATAATTATTGGTATTTGGTGGACAGGAATCCTTGTCCAAATCAAGTGGAAAGCAGAAAAGAATCATCCTTGCTGCCTCTTTCTCCCTACAAAGGTTACCCTTTGAATATAAATCACAATGCCTGGTGCTTCTCCCATTCTAATCAGATGACCTTTTGAATCTAGTGGACCAGAGTTTAAATCCTAAGCCTGCCAGTCAGTTTTTAAATCAATGCCCTGCTCTGTTCCATCAGCTTTCTGGTCTATAACTTTAAATTTCAATGGATTTCAAAAGTGGAAATGAAATAAGTAATACTGGTGGCATCTGGCAGCTGACAATAAAACAGCCCACCTCGAATGCAAGATCGTGGGCCAAGGAATGTGCCTATGGGTTATTTTACTGAGTCCTTTAAAAAAACCACTGGGATTCAAAGTCTAGGAGAAAAAGGAGGAGCGGGAAATTGGTAATGTTTGCAAGAGGACATTTCTGAGCAGTTATCAATTTAAGCTCCCATTATTTGCCACTAATTACTACACAAGGCTGTTAAATATTTAGCAGAAGTTTGTTTAATTGTGTTTGACCAGGAAGGGGATGCCTGACTATGGCTTGAACATCAAGAGTCGGTTGTGGGCATCAAGAGCCAGGCAGAGAGGAAATTTGTATTTGCCCAAGATGAACACATTACAGCATCAGACAAGCCTTCCTATTTCTTCCTTCAACAGATTTATTTATCCTTAAGGTATCTAAAATTAGAGCACGAAGAAGGGGCACTGTTCACAGATGTAAAATTGGAAGGAGGTCATTCTTAACCTTGTTTACAGATGTTCTAGTTTAGGAAGCGCCGGTGTGATAAATTAAACATTGCAGGGGGAAAAATTAAAGCTTAGAAGCAACTGGCACATGGACACATCTGTCCGTGAAGCACTGACTTAATCCCTGAATATCTTATTAGACTGTATTGCCTATCAAAGCCTTCTGTCCCACAATACACTGAATCCTGCACTTCTAGAATCTGAACCAAATCTTTAAGCTTCAGCCTTTCTTTCACTTTTGCTGGCTTTGTATGATTTGATTTAAATTTTTTGTTGGCTCATGGCATATAAACAGGTAGTTTCAGTTCATTATTTTCTTTTAAAAATAAACTATATACTTTTAGTATATTTCAGTGGCCATTTCACTCATAGGCTATTTCACCAATCTGGCACCTTTTTTTCTCAGCATGATAGACAGTGTGCATTGTGATTAGGTCCAAAAAGGGAAATTTTCAAGCCTGTCAGGTATGCAAAACAGACAGTGGTCAGCTAGTGGCTGGAATTTTACTACCGACTCTTAAGTTCTTAACAAAAAATAGAATTGTTAACCATTTCCCATATATGTCCCATCAGCAGCAGTATTTGTCATTTTTAAGCTGGTGGAGCAGAGTGATGTGTTTTATGTCCCTATAATGCTTAATTGACAAAATCCTAGGAATTCTCTTACATTAGCAACTGGACTTGGCATTATTTTAAAAATCAGTCTTTGCTGAGAATCCTGGAGACTCACATTAGACGAAGCCTAGCTAATTAGGTGGGTATTCTGGTGACATGTTTAAGTCCCATCTTGGTTTGATGTTGTGAAAAAGAGCATGTGTGGTGAAAATAGGCTCTTTTTGAAGTGACGCCTCATTTTCCTGCCCAGCCTGATGGATCTTCAGCCCCACAGTTTGAGTCCTAACCAGTCCCCACCCTCTGTGACCCTCAGCCTGACCCACGCCTATGCCCTTTCTCTGGAATTCCTTGATTCTTCCAACCTCCTATCCTCATCTCCAGCCCCAGGCAAGGATGTCTTCTCCGAGAACTGTGCCTTTCACAGGAGGTGAGGCACCCTTTCTCTGTGGCGCATAGCACCCTGTCCCCTAATGGTGAACGTCTGTCAGCTCTGCAGCTGGTCTGGCCTCGGGATTAGAACATAACAACCAACACCGCTTAGCGATTGCTTCATGTGCAAAGCCAGTTCAGCCACAGGCGTCGCTATGAGACTGCTAAAGTTGGCTTAAACTCCCTGGCACTTAACTTCATTGTCTATAAAATGAACTATTGGAACACATGCTGCTAACCTTCCAGCCCTGAAACCATTTCTTTGGTTCTCTGATGCATTACTTACAGGTATGGTTGAGTCCTGCTATTGAATCAAGACAGCAAATTAAGGATGGTGGACTCTCCCAGTTTACTCAAAGTAGACAGTCGTTTCCATACTTCAAATATGTTTGAAGTTTATTATGTGGGTCCCCTTTGTACTTCATTAGATTGCAAATATTCCTACAGCCTCACTGATTAATTGTCACTAAAATGTACCACCTTTGTTCACTGGTGATAGATGGAAGGTCCTAGTAAATTGCTTAATGAGTGGACATGTTGGGAGAGACTCAGTTCTCCACACAAGCAATGCCATCTATGATACATCTCAAAAAATCTTCCTCCAATTTCTCAACAATTGCCCATTCTTATCCATTGACTGTATTTTAAAATGCCATGCAGTTTAGTTCCATGTAGTATATATGTGTGCCTCTGCTATCCTTTTTTTCTTTTTCTTTTTTTTTTTTTTTTGTAATTTGATGGGGAGATACCTCTTAGACTGAAGACTGAGCAGTGCACTTCGGCATGGCACAGCAAGCTCAGTATGTCCTCCTAACACTGTAAGCAGTGGTCCTCAACTGGGGGTTGGATTTTTTTCCATAAGGGGATATGTGGCCATGTCTAGAGACATTTCTGGTTGTCATGACTGAGAAGGTGCCACTGGCTTGTCAATAGAGGCCAGAAATGCTACTGAACACCCTTCCATGCACTGGACAGCACAGAGAGCTGTCCAGCTCAACATGTCAGTGGTGCAGAGGCTGGGCAACCCTGCTGTAAGGCAAGTCCCACTGGCCTTCTAGATTCTATTTAATTTGTGGACTTCTCTGTAGAACAAAGCAGTTGAATGACATATTGTATATAATGAGTATAGCTTACTGCATTGTCTTTTGGGTTAGTTTGGATGAGATAGAAGAACTGTATGATACAAATATATGGTCAAGACTTATGAACATAAACTCATGAACATGCCAATGTCCACATGCTTTAGGGTTCTCTCAGGACACCCTCTTCTAGGCTTCTTTAGCATGAAAATCCAGGGAACAACAAATAACAACAACAAAAAGGTTCTTCAGTAAGGCCTATCATATGTGCAATCATTTCCTATTGGAGGTGTGAACCATTTAAATCTGCCAGAACCATTTAAAACTGGCCTGGAGTATAAACTTTATAAAACAATTCTGTTCCAGCCAGGGGACAAACTAATAACCTAATAGTCCTTTTCTGTCTTTAATATATTGTATTTTTCTGATCACTTCTGGTGCCATTTCACCTTTTGCTTTAATATAGCTTAGTGTCATCCAGAAAGTGCTTTTAACATGTGAACTGTTAAATGTCAAAAGAAAATGCATCAGTGACTCTGTAAGTTCATGGTGATGACATTACCATATGAAAAAATAAAAAGGGGAATTCTGTCAGTGCAAACATGGTCATAAATGTACCACTTATGGCATTAAAGAGAGAGCCAAAAGCATATCATGGCAATTTCTGAAATGCCATTGCTATGTCAAAATACAAGAACCTAGTAAAGCCTATACACTAAATTAAATTCTCCCCAAGTAAAAATTATGAATCAACTTCCATAGCTATGGAAATCTATTGTATGAATGTGATTTTTAGATTATCAATGCACTTCAGGAAATATTACATTTTTGTCTATACTACATCTCACAAACATACACACACCCACAAGTATGTTCCTAATGTTTACCAGGTAAGGACCCCAAAAACACAATTAGCCATATTTTTTGAGACAGCCAGGGAGTATATAGTTCATGGATAATGGTAACTTTGGGGTGGTAAGATGGGGTCTAATTGGTACTTTTGAGTGATTTGGGTCTTCAGTGTAATTTTAGAACATCCTTAATGGTACTTCCAGAGCTGCAGTAATTCACTTTTAATTAATTTAAAACTATAAATACCTCTGCAGTTGTGTAGACATTGAAAATGTTAATTTATGATATTCACATCCCATTCACCATATTAAGATGTCTAAAGACTGCCGTTTGCCATCATATTTTTTTCTCTGTCATATGGGGAAAATAACCCAGTATCCTATCATCATGAGCTGTGTACACTTTTAAAACTGTTTCACTAGCAAAAGAAGTTGGGAATGAAAAAGCAAGAGGGTGGAAATGTAAAAATCTTGATTAGAAAGTATAATTTAATAGAACATGTATTGAACCAAATGTATTGATTAATGTGGAAGATATAGTAGTTATATTGATTCAAACCCAAGATTTAGTACTAAAAGCTCTAAGCCAAAAAGCTGTTGCAGATTGCTACAAAAGTCAGTGTAATGCTGTCCTTGAGAATGCCTTCACAAAGAAATTCTTCTAATGTTTGAGGACTAGGTAGAATGCGGTATATGTCAGTTTGATCCCGGAGGTTTTATTTTGTACTCTAATAGCTGTTACGAGCCTACATTATATCCAAGGAGTAATTTTCCTTAGGGGTGCCCGGCTTGCTTTGTGTCAATATTCTAGCATTTTAAGTCACGTACAGTATATGCTTCTGGGAACAGGGAAGGAGCCAGCCAGACTCATAATGGTCTGCATTCATTAATAAAGGCAGACGCTTCTGTCCCTCCATTGCCCACTACAGGGATGCCTCTTTGGCCTTCAGGGACCCGTACAGACACATTTAAAGAAAGCTTTATTTTGAGTGGGCAGGAGATGAAATGTAGGACTTGCAGGCATTTCCTAAGTCAGCTATATGCCCGAGCACAGGGGTGACCTTAATGGGTCAAAGAAGAATGCAGGTCAAAAGACTTATTATCCAGACTGTTGGAAACCAATTGCTTTTGTTTAAAAAAATAAAAAATAAAAAAGTAGCACTTAAAGGTGGATAGTAATGTAAAATTCTCTTTGCAGCCTCGAACTGTGCGACTGTGTGTGTCCTGGAAGATGCTTCTAGAAAAATAAGGGCACAAGGATTATCCATAGTGGTTACAGATAAAGGCCCATCTCTAGTGATAAAAGGAAGGGTAATATAATTAGCTAATCAGTGATGACTGATTACGGATGTTTGTGTTCTTCAACTAAAAAAAAAGCCACATGCTGCCCTGGTACTGTCACCATCTGTTGGAAGAAACAGCCACATTTAATCTTTATATTTCTTTTATTTCATCCACCTTGCATTGTTGCAGAGCCACAATTGCCTACTATTTCATCTGGTTGGAAAACATCTCATTTGAATTGAATACAACTGCAGTTTAAATTCGGGATTCTAATGGCATGGTGAATTAGTGGAAAGCCTGTTATTTTTTTTTTCATTCCTTTTTAAAACAGCATGCTGGGTCGCTCTTTTTCTTAGTTTTAAAAGCTTGTCAGAATTTGTTTGAGACAAAGGGCTATAAATAGACAAGTCATGGTAAAATGATTAACATATTTGAATCAACACATCTCACAAAACTTCCATTCAAACAGTTTTTACTGTTATTATCATTGCTGCTTAGCATTTCGCCAGTGCTGACAGAGGGATACCGACACAGACAAGATGTGATCTCTGCCAAAATATTGGACAAGTGAGGGATAACTGGACACAATATTTTTTGGGGGGGGGATTTAATTTTTCCACCCTGGGAAGGTAGATTCTCCTTGGCTTTCCTCCAGAGCTTAACTTCATCGTTGATACAGGTGCAAATATTCAAAGTCACATTGAAGTCACAGGAAAACGAGCTAGCTTAGCCAAGGTGAACAATTTCAGGGGATCATGGGTTTTTATTTGTATTTTAAAATGTTTTTCTTGGATGGCATTTTAAGTAGGATTAAACCATTTGACCAGTAAATGTGGTCATCTCTCAGAAAGGAGGAGGCTGAATTAATCATTTGTTAGAGTGCCAAGCCCCAAATGAGAATTCCAGTCCTGTAAAATGAAAGGCATCTCATAGTTTAAAAGAAATACATAGTGCTAGAAGGGACTTTTTAAGAACCTCATCTGTTTTTTAGCTTTCTAAGTTTAATTTCACATTGTAGAGAAAAAAAAGAGCACACTCCTTCCAAATGGGGCCCTTTACAGTAAAGAGAATGGTTTTTTGAAACCTGGCTATTAAGATATCATACCTAGATGGATCTTCTTTTAAGTTTAAGGTGTGTTATAGATTTGATTTTTTTTTTAAACACAAGCCCCCATCGTGTAAAACAACTGTTCATAACTGGGATTAATGGTTTGCAATTTTCGGTTACTTAGACATAGGGTCTCTGAGAGATGGCTTTTTGCAGAGTATAATATGGCTCTCTGTGGGATGACAGAAGTTTTCTTCTCTTCCTCCTTCCTTTTCTGTCATCACCCCTCTCCCACATTGTCAATGTTGCACCAATGTTCTCGATTATGTAAAACACTTTCCTTTCATTGGAACAGATTTTTTCTCTTAATTTGTCATTGCGTGTAAGTACTCTGGGGACTGAATTGCTGTGTAAAATTGGTGAGATGACCCATTGCTTTGTTCCAGTGTAGTGGTTTCCTCCAGACCTGCAGAGCAGAAAACTTACCCCGAGGAGGCTGCTCAGCTGGCAGCGGGGCGGCCCTTACCCCGCGTGCGCAGCGGCGTTGGGCCCGCAGTGACCCGGTGGCTCCGTGGGAGGGCGAAGGCCCAGCAAGGGCGCGCACGCTCCGGGTCTCTGCTCTTGTTTACCGTTCATCTTGCCCGCTTGCTCTGTGTCCCTTTCTAAAGAAATGATATCTGATTTAAAAAACAAAAACATGAAACAAAACCCATGGAGGGCTCCCATGAAGCAGCGTCTTACTTCTCTTCCCAGATGATGTTCAGTGAGGTCTGGACACTGTCGCAGCGCGCCTGTTCTCCGCAACCCCTAGGAGCCAGCCCCATAACCCGTGCAGTGCGTCAGCCATTCCTTGAGAAAACGAAATCGGGCCATTTGTGCTTTCAGTGACTAAGAATGCGGTGGGCGAGAGGGGAACAGACACATCCTGGGATCCTCAGGGCTGGTCCTGGAGGCCATTTTTTTCAGTACCCATTAGCCTATTTCCCACGACCGTATAGGAATACGCCCTCTCCCCAGCTTGAGAGTCACTGCCAGTGGTAGATGCGTGACTAGGGGCCCTGTCCTATGTCAGTTGAGCTGGAGCAAAAAAAGAAAATGAAAGTGATTTCAGTGGTATGCAGACATCTTCACATCAAGAGAACTTTCTGTCTACCATTTTTCATGCCAGATTTCCCATTTAGCTGTTATTTATATTGAGGCCCTTGATTTTTGTATAAGCTGAATTACACAATTACTGTTGTCCTTCTCTCAAATGATTTGTATTCTTCTCTCTTAATATGCAAAGCCTAACTCCTTTACAGTAGCAACTTCAATCTGCTGCAATAAGTGATTCAGATTATTTGTTGGTTTCTTTGCACTCTGAGGAGACTTAACATGGCTTTTGGCTTACAATGAAAGCATCCAACGCAACTCTCACCAACTACTATGGCCAGTCTGTGTTAGGTTCTTGTTTTTTTGCAGTATCTTAATATAAGCCCACAGAAAAACACTGGAGAGACTGCAGTATGTCTTCCTTTATTAGCCTCTAGAATCCCCATGAGTGTGGAATGTCTACTGTAAGCACTTAAACATTTAAAAATAATATTATTAAACAGATTATGATTTTACTTTGATTATAGTTTTAAAAAAATCTGCCATCTTCTGTCAGTATCCTATTTAGATAACAGCTGTCATTACTTGTATTTTTTGTTCTTTTCTTTTTAAAATAAGAACTTAACTACATGATCAAACTTGACTCTATGGAAGACAGTCTGAGAAAGCTTAGATGGTATATTTGAGTAATTGCACTTTTATATTGCCTATGACCTCTCTGATCAGAATTGTGTTGATTTTTAAGGAAATTAAGTTTTTTTAGTCTCTTCAGTATTTTGATTATTCCTTCTGTCTACCTGTTGGTGAAAAACAATTTTCAGAATTATTTTTAATCAATACAAGAAAAAAGAAAGTTGCTGTAAAAATAGTTTGCTCTTCTATGCAGTTAGGCTGCTACCACTAAGGAAAAAAAACTCCAGCTTATCTTAAAATAGTAAAAGTACTATTTTAAAGTACATAAAAAAACAAAGTAACATAAAAATAGAAATGTTTTAAATAACAGAGCTTGAAGTAATGTTCCTCATCATTAGTACTTGTTATCAGTCTTCACCAATGGGCTGAATTTGAAGCAGGAAATGGGAAACCCGGGTGTTCTTCACAAGTCTCCTGTCTCCCCTACTGGTGCTCTCAGCCCTGACTGGGGAAGCTTCTTGTTGTTCAGCACAGGTTCACTGAGCAGGCATTTTGCTAGGTGTTGTAGGAGATGAAAAGCTAGCAGAGATCTCCAAGACAAAGCCCGCTGCTTAAAAACTTCCACAGCTCCTCTTCATCTACAGGACAGTCTGAACTCTTCAACAAGGGACAGAAGACTTCATAATCTGGCCCAAACTACCCACCTCCTTCTGTCTCAGATGCAGCAGGACCATCTAGAGGCCTCCAACCAATCTAAGCAAGTTGCAGGTCCACAAACATACGTTGCATATTCTTGCTTCACTGCCTCTACCCGTGTGGGCCTTTTGGCCTGGAGTGCCCTCCCTGCATTCCAAATGCCTTCATGTTTCCTGCCTTAGCTAGAATATCGTGCATTCCCTCCACTGCAAAGCCTTCCCCAAAGGCCAGGAAGGATCAGATGCGGCCGTGACATTTTTGTGTTCATTTCTAATATAAGCCTGCCATACTGCTGTAGTACCATTTTGTGCCCCTGTGACTTTCTTCTTTAGACAGTGAGCACTTTGAAGGCATAAAGGCAAAAACCATCCTTTCCCTTCAGTAGCCCTTGCCCAGTTGCTCAGTCATGCCGTTGGACAGGTCCTCTTTATGAGCACATGGTGCCGTGCGTAGTGCCAGGCGGTGATCCAAGTGTTTGACAGATGCTTGTGAAGGAATGAATGAATGAATACCAGCATTACTGACACAGAGAGGGCCTGACCTGCAAATAACCAGAATATGTGTGCTAATCAGCAGTATACAATATAGGAGGACATCAGGGAAGGGAGGAACCAGTCGTACATAGGATAAACATGGAAGCTGTAGTATTTTGGGATGGGCTTCAAGGTTCTGATCAGAAGGGATGGGGGGGTGTACAAGATTAGGTGGGAGAGCATGACTCAGGAGAAATACAGAGGCAGGAAGGTAGAAATGATCAGGCGAGGCTGGGAATGAATGCCGTGTGGGTGTGGGACCATCGCCATGCAGGCCATAGGACCAGGTATACCAGCTGGCCTCTCAACAGTTTGGAAAGAGGTTGTTCCCTCAGCCAGGAGACATGCTGTGTGGGTGGAGAGCTGACTACCAAAACCCAACTAAAAGTCTGCTTCTGCTGGGGCTGGGGGGTGGCTGTAGGCTGCACTCGTCAGCACGCTGCCCACTCGGTCCACGCAGCTGTCGGCCATGCAGCTCCTGCCTTTAAAGCCCATATTCAGGGACAGATAGGGCCTCTCCTGTCAAGATGTTCACTATCTCAGAGTGATTAGAACAAAAGCACATGTAATCAATGGAAATAGCACACAGATAAATAAAACTGTTAAAAGAGTACTACTTTGGTCTAAGAAAAACAGGTCATATTTGATAAGAAGAGATGGTGGAGGCTGGAGGGTATTCTGGGCAGGCATGGGGAGGCAGAGAAAAGGGAAGATGTGGGCCAATCCTCTCACCCGTGGAGGCCCAGGGCCCCGACTCTCATTCCTGGTACTCCCTGGACACAGGTAGGAGGTGGCCCTATGGGCACCACTCATTGGTGTGCAGAAGCATGTTGGTCTCATCATTAGAATCGCTCAGGATTTACAGATACGTGGTCCGATGAAAATACAGTCACTTAAGGTTTTCCCCCCTTTCTTTTTCATTTCAGAATCATACGATGACCCAACACAGCAGTTAGTGACGTACAGTCTCTCAAGGAGAATTACTTTTGTGGCACAAAAAGGGAACATGTTTTACTCTTTGCACGAAACTCTCATTGTTAATGTATATTATTCAGAAACATTGTATTGTACCATAAAACTTGTATTATCAAAACTGTTGGATGTTCATGTGTTTGAACTTTTGAGCACCGGATAGACTCCTTGTATATAAAGTGTTGCACATGTATTATGTTGTCTGATACTAAAATGGTCTTATAAAGACAAGTGGACTTGGGCCTTATTCAGGCAAGATGAAAAAAAAAATGTGAGCAAAATGGCTTAAGGAAACGTATTTTCAAGGAAGATAGATTAAAACAACTATGTCACACATGACACAATATTTGGACTTCCTTTTATTTACACTTAAGCCTAGAATTTCTCTTTTGGTTTATCAACAGTTAAACCCAAGACTATTTTTTATTGCTGAAGATTCTCGCAAACCGCAAAGAGATATTCTCACACAACAGAACCCCACAGCTGGATAAGGCCCGTATATATATTTGTAAGCCTTGCCGTGTGACAGATAGCATCACTATATATGCAATAGTTGTTATGTAGACGGTCAAAGAATTTTTTTTTTCCTGGATACATTTGAAGCTTTGAGTGTTCAAGGTTTTCCTTAATGATTTCACACAGCCAAATTCTTGAATCAGTTGAACTAACCTGTATGTTACTGTTATTAATGTTTACTCTGCGGTCTGAACCTGGAGATTACTGGAATTGTTTTCCAAGAGGAAATAAATTCAGTTTACCATTAGGTACGAGTGTATTTGTTGTGTTTTCTTTTTCTAGGGACTACCATTAAAAAAAAAAATCTAATTGCCTGCACCCTTGGAAATGAAATCTTCGTTTGAGCTTATCACAGGCATAATCTCAATCATATTTAACCTTTTCACACTGGGCCAAATGCCGCTTGGGAGGGGATCCGTCTTACTGCAAAGGGAAGGAATCGGACCCAATATACGTCTTCTCTCTCAGATACTACCAGGTCACGTTTTACTGGAGGATTCTGACATCACAGATGGATGTGATGGCTGTTTTCTGCATAATTTGCAGCCCAATTCATGTCGTGCTGTGCAAATCTGAACTCAAAGTAGATGGCTGCAATTTGAGAGGCAGTTTGGCGTATGTGTACTTAAGAAGCAGCTTTGTTCATTCAGAAGACAAAGCACAGAGCAGGGAGCCAGGGGCTGTCAGAGTGCCGCCCAGGCACTGACTCCCAGCGTGCTCTTCTCCAAGCGCTCCGCCTCCCGGCCTTAGCCGGGTGTGGCGGCGGCGGGAAGGGGGAGGAGAGGTGGGACACAGCCTGGCCATTGGCCTTCATGCAGGTGTGGGGTGTCTCTGGAATATTTCTGGCACCACAGCCTGCCACAGAATGGTGAATGCATAAGAGCTCTAATTTCAGAGACTTTTTTCCTTTTTTTGGAAAGAAGAGAACAGCAATGTGTAAATTGAGTCCTAATATATTTAGTCAAAATTGGTAAATATATGTGATATTAACAGGCATTCAACCACATCATACTTCAAGTATTTCACTCACTATTGACCTCTTGGAAACTCTGAGGGCCTCAAGCAGATCTTTAGACCTTATCCAACCAAGAATCCTCAAAGCAGTTTTTGACAGGGAAACTAAAGCCTGGATGGATTTACTTGATTGCGACCACCTCTCACCGGGGGAACCAGGAATGGCACGTAGATTACCAGCATCGCCAGGCACAGTCCTCACCCCCTGGTTCCCAAACCTCCACCTGCATCAGGATCACCCAGAGGACCTGTTACACACCAGGGTGCTGGACCTGATGCCCAGAACTGCTGTTTCAGGAGGCCTGTGGTTCGGAGGTGCTCAGAACTGTGCAGTTCTAAGAAGTTCCCAGGGGTACCAGGGCTCCTGGTGTAGGGGCCACACTTTGAGAACCACTGTTCTACCCCATTGCCACATTAGCCAAATGCACTAAATGTAAATAACCATGCAGAGTGCTGTCAAATTATACTATTTTGTTACCAATAAATAAAAAGTTTGGTCAAATTTAAGATCATTCAAAAACAAGTACCTCATAGTGATTCAAGTATATGTGCTTGCCAGTTTCATGGTGCATTTAGTTTTTTAATGCTAGGGAAACCTGCATCTATACATTTCACAGTGGATTGCCAGCATGCTATTTAATTAAAAAGCTTTTTCACCAGCTACATAAATAATAAACTATGCTAAGAATATGCAAGTACATTCATAATTAAAATACTCAGCTATATTTAAGAAAAAATTAAGATCTCTGGTCTGTTCAAGGATTTTGCATTTAAAATGAAATAGACACACACACTTAATAATGATTTCTTTAAAAAGCTTTACAACTTCTGGTTCTTATGAGTGGGTTATATTTCACTAAAAGTAAGCTGCTCTTCATTCCTGGAAGCAAATTAGGTTGTTATCCCAATGATGGATACCAAGTTGCTTTAAACAGCTTTCCAGATTCCCAGTAAACAGCAGTTGTTGCATTCTTAGGAAGTAGTAGAGGCGTGTGTGTATCTTTTCCTAGAGGCCACCACCCAGCTGGTCATGTGCTTGGTTAATACTCCAGTGACAGGAGGCTGTTCAAATTTAGCATGTCCATCTTTGCATCATAAATACTAAGCAGGACAGTAATGAATAGAATAGTCTTTCCCTTTTTCTACTGATATCAACCTTGTTGATATTTATTTTCTACTTCATTTCCTAAGAATGTAAGAGAACTTAAAGGTTAACAAAATGTTAGTAGGAAAATCAGCATCATGTGGGGGGGGGGGGCTGGGAAGGGGGAATACACTATCATGGCCTTGATTCTGTTTCAAATTTGATTTGGAATGCATTCTAGCATTGGTTTTTGAGCTTCCTGGAAGAAAAGGAAAAAAAAAAAACAGAAAGAATGTACCAGTTCCTTAAGAGAAATTTTTTTTCCTAGCACTTAATTCCAAAAGGAAATTCGCAAAACCTTAATACTGCATGTAGGTGGCCAGTACAGTAGCCACTATTCCTGACCATTACATATGATGTAATGGAGTGGTTCTCACCTGGAGGAATGCTACTGTGTCTGTGGCTAGAGGCCCGCGGCTCTGCTGAGCATCCAGTCTGCAGCACAGGCCCTCAGAACCAAGAATTCTCAGGCCCCAAATGTCAGTAGTACTGAGGTTGAAAAACTGCCCTAATGTGAAGTTTTCTATGATTTTTCTAGGACCTTTGTAGTTTGGAACCACCTGGGAACTTTAAAAAACTGCTGCCAGGAACCCACTCCAGTGAGTCCGACTTACCTGGTCTACAGTACGAGCGGGGTGTCTACTGTGCCCCTGGGTGGCTCTGGGGCAGCCACATTTGGGAACTGGTGGGCCACACTACCATTCTCAGCCAAGGCTGCCGGACTCAAGACTAGGAATCTGAAAATAACATCCAAGGCGTAGAAAAGTAGTATGGGCCTCAGACCCTCTTCCCCCAGCATTACCTTTTACAACTGAAATTTAATGATTCTTTCAATGAAAAGTAACATAAAAGCCAAGTTTGGGGAAATGGGGACACTGACCTAGAATCCCATCACCCTTAACACCTGGTCCAGGATGACAAACTCAGTGAGTGAGAAATCTGGCCCAGCGGGGACTCTGGCAGCCTGGAGAGCAAACGCTCCCATCAGCTGCCCCAACGGCTGCCTGGAGGGAAGGCAGCCTGCCGAGGCCAGATTGCCCAGTGTCTCAGGAGAAGCCAGCACCCCAGGTGGTTACGTGCCATGTGCCAGTTGCTAAATGCTGGCAACCCACTCCGTTTTTTACTCACACTCTGCTGACCCCCACTGTGCCGGCCATATGAGAAACACTTCCAGGCCAGGTCGCACTCTTGCATTGCTGGTTTTGACCTTTGGTATGAATTTTTTTTTTTCTGTTTTTTTCAGGCAATTTTAAATGTGTGTTTTAAAATAATGTTAAGATTTTTGCATATCAGAGTTTAAGTTGTGCTTTAAGTTAGCCTCACAAGCAGTTTTGAAGTTGCTCTGCAGCCTTCATGTTTATACTGCTTCAGATTGAGCAGTAATCCACTAAATGGGTGTGTCCTCTCTAAGCCTACTCTTCTGGATGTTTTGAATTAAAACGATTGTTTTTTTAATGATGGATAACAAGGGGTAGAAAGTCAGTATTCTCTGTTGCAAGTCAGACATGCTTTAGTCCATGTTGCTAATGGAGGCTTTGGAAATCGTGCAAATGGGTGGCAGGCTGGACATCCTACTTTGAACGCTGATGAGCATAACCAGGGTCCCAGTGCAAATGGAAGGAAGTGGCACCAGAGACGCCTCTGGGGTCCCCACAGACTGCTGTAGGCTCCTTGGAACAGGCCCTAGGGCTGTCCCAGAACTTGGCTGAGGACTCCAGTGAACCCCTAGTTCCACTCAGTAGAGCATGGCAGCCCCAGTCTGTGCCTGTTGGGGTACAACACTGCAGAACCCCTGAGAAAGGAAGTTTGAAAACCCAGATCCCATTAGAAACCACCTGCAAACACTCTCCGTTCGGCTCCAGCAGGGCCAAGCCTCTCACCATCTCCCTTGCACGGAACAGTTCTACCGAAGGTGCTGAAAACTCCAGAGTGGGTGAGGGTAAAACGGCCCAGCATGGGTTTCTGGCAAGATCCCAAAGCTCAGGCCCGGCTGGCACTGCATTCCTGGGCTAGAGCCCCTGGGGCGCTGAGGAGTAGCCAGGACCATCTCTGCCAGATTCCTCTGTAATGAAGTCAGCTGTCAGCTCCCTGGGGGGAACAGCACAGAGCCCCTTTATTTCCAAGCAGGTGTTGCAGCATATTAAAGGTTGAATTCCATCTTATGCTCACATCCTGAATGAGCCAGTTTGCAGGCAAGCCCAGATCTTTCTGCAAAGAGGGAAACTTGGCACTGGTGGAGACTGGGTACTTAAATGGCAATCAACTTCTGGCTCATATCAATTAATTCCTTCATGGACTTCTGCCTAAGTATAGCATCTTGAATTCCCAGCTGCAGAGCCTAGGAAAAACAGCCCGAACAACCCTCACCGCCATCTCAGGGAGAGCGTGGGGCTGCGAAAGTGCTGGGAATGCTGTCTCGGGGCAGCACTGTGTGCCAGTTCAGGGCTCTCTTCGTTTGCGTGGAGAATGCAGGACTGGACATATGCCTCTCTCTCTAGATGGACAACTCTTCCAGAAACTTCCAGTGAGTCTGAGGAAATCATCCTGAGAGGAATCACTTCTTTTGGCTTTGAAGTACCCAGATCCAAAGGGACCATGAGTGGCAGAGGCAGACCAGGGACTAGGAAGTCAGAAAAAGGGCTTTGCTGGCAATCGGACACCAGGAAAGCCTATTCAAGAAATGGTCCTCATCCCAAGGAATGACCAGTCTTCCCCGTCTCCGTGTCACATCAACAACAAGTGTGTTGATGAAAAGCTACAGACGGAGGGTGAGTATTGGTTGCACCATAGGACCTGGCCATTCTTCAGTTTATATGGTCAATGCAGACAGTAATTTGGGCCATGACATCCCCCCAGGGAAGTAAGTTGCAAATGCCTCATAACCTAGGTGGGCTCACCCAATGACCTAGGCAGGTAGTTGTCACGCAGGTGTAACCCATGCAAATCCAGGTCCCTGGACAGGAGCAAGCTAGTGTTTTCTCCCCTACAAATGAAACCACCTTGGTTCATCTCCTCCCTGCTTTCCTTCCCTGAGTCAGAGGACATTTAGTATGCTTCTTCAGGAGATAAAACCATTAGTTCTCTAAGGGTCATGCACTGCCCAACATGGTAGCCGCTAGCTATTTAAATATGAGACTATTTCGATTTAACTTAAATGAATATTAAAAATTCATTTCCTTCGTCTCATCAGGAACATTTCAAGGATTTGGTTGCCACATAGGGCTAGTGGCCACAGTATGGAAACTTCTCCTCATCATAGAAAGGTCAACAGGAGGCCCACCGATTCTGACCCACCTCCCTCTCCTTTGACCCTTCCACATACAGAAGCCCCATTTTCTCAAGCTCCTGGAGTATCTTCCTCCTATCCGCATGCCCTCCTTCTGTCTTCAAATGTATATGGGTTTCCCTTCTTCAAACATATTATTTTTCTTGACCCTGAAGTCTCTTTGCAAAAATGTTTTCTTTCTTTCTTTTATTTTCTTGCAAATTTCTCACATCTATGGTCTGCCCTCACATCCTCCATTTCCTGACCACTGACTCACTCCTTCTTCCCCTGCACGCTGGCTTCATCGATACCCTGCCACTGAAAATGTTCCCAAGGTCAGCAGTGGTCTCCTCACCACCCAGACTTCCTGGGATTCCCCCCCACCGAGACCTCCTTATCCTCTGCCTTTCACTAATTTAGACCTGGGCAGTATTTCTTGTATTCACACTTTCTTTTCTGTTTGCAATGGCAGGTTCCCAGGGAGACCCGTTTTGTCTGTTTACCTCAGTATCCCCCTTTCCACTCCTTCCTGTGTATGGCCACCATGCTAATCTCTGTCAAATGCCTATTTCACATCATTTTCTCTCCAATAAATACCAGTGACTCCCAGAGTAATGGTGTGAAAAAAGGCACTGTTTAAATGGAATTTCAATCTTTTTCTGCCACTCACTAGTTACATAGCCAAAACCAACTTATTGTGCTTTCCTGAAACTCATTTCCTCCTTTAAGGGTATGGTAGGATTTTTGCCAATCATATTATCAGTGACCGAAAATGCCTGAAATAGATGCCCTATATAGGATCATTATTGCTTTAAGTATTATTATCTTTCTTTAATCCTGGATCTTTTTATGTTGATTCTAGAATCACTGTTTTTCCTCCATTGCACTTCTTACTCTCTGATTCCTTCATGCCACTCCTTTATAGTGTTTCTGAAAAACACCACTTTGTCCACATATCCTGCTTATGAGAACCTGGCGTAATGGGTCTGTTATCTTCCATAGAAAGACAAATGTTCCTTTGCCTTTCAAGAGTGTTTTAACCTTGCCCAGCACCCCAGCAGGCTTATACCCCAGCCAGCTCCAAACTCTTTCAGCCAGTCAAGCCAAAGTCCACTTTCTATTCAGGGTCACTTCTTTTCAAGCCAAAGGTCACCCCTTTCTTTTCTGCATCACGTCTAGCCATCCACCCTCTTCACATACTCTTCCTTCTTCCAACACCCCTCAGTCCTGCTCAGGCTTCTGATCGCAGGCCAAGCTTCTCTTCACCCATGAACCCCACTCTCGTCTGCACTGTTTTCTCCTCTCTCTGAAGTCCTATCACACTTACAACCTGGCATAGCAATTAATGGTGCCCCTGATAACTAGTTTTGTCTCCCCAATTGGATTGTAAATCTTTTGAGGACGAGTCCGCTCTCTTTCTTTTTTGTCTTTGTTTTTTTGGCCCACCCTCTGTAATTGTCTACACCAGACTGACCAACATCATATCTCTCTCACGAATGGGGTCTTGCACTAGAAATGGGTAGTGCGTGCACATTCAAAATGAAGGTTAAAACGGCATTCAGAACTGAATCTGAAAAGGTCCCAGATCCCGAGCTGCAGCCCATTCTTTTCTCAAAGCAACAAAGATGTTGGCTGTGATTACAGATAATAAGAGCTTTCCTTCTGATGAAATGGGCATATACCAAACCAAGCATACATTATATTCCCATGACAAATATATTTACACTCAACTCAGAACATGGAGAGAAAAGAAAATGTCAATAGCTGACAGCTTCTTGGCCTATGGGGTGTAATCCAGGAGCATAATAAATTCATTTACGCTTGGTGTTGAATAAATGCATGTTAGGCCTGTGTATTTTCATGGCCTTCCCTCCAACACGTTTGAATACAATGTCATGTTTCTCTGTGTTACACACACACTGCTGGTGCTGTCAGCAGAGACATGAACCAAGCTAATCCTTTGGGTCGAACCTGGGTAGTTTTCCCTAATGAGTAAAGATAAGAATGGGACCAGGGCACTGTGTAGAAAAATGCCTTATTGCCAAATATTGGTGGATAACTATTCACACTGAAAAACATGCCTTAAGAATGTCAGCTGCTAGGAGGTTACAAAGTCCAAAAGAAGATGTATTTCCGCAGAAGACCTTAATCAGTTCCGATAAAGTGATAAGCATAGTCAAGAGAATATGAGCCACATGAAAGAGCCCCCTCTTTTTAGAAGCTGGGTACTGCTCTCTCCTCCTCATTAATATGTTTCTCACTGTAGAAATGTGAAGATACATTCCTTATTTCTGGCAGATCTCACCAAATATCCAACATCTCAGACTTTGCATGCAAAAGCATGACATATTGGTTAAGACTGAAAATAGCATGTTTCTGGTATAGCACAAGTATGTAAGAAATACTACACCCCACTGTTTTTGTAAATGCCAGAGTTGCATTGAGTCGAGACAGATGGTAGCAGGCAAAGATGCAATCTTATAATCAAAAGCTAAAATATGTCAAAAATATGTTAGCAAGCAAAATACAGCAGATTACTAGCTTCTCATGTCATGACAGCTTGCAAAACATGTTAGGATGTTGAATCTCTAGTTATGTAAATAAAGGAACAGTAAATGGAGCAGCAGTAAACGGTGAGAGAGCTCATGTACTTGACTGTCCTTTCACTGTAGTTTGGGAAAAGAGCAAGTCCTGTGGCCACAAGGAGCCCCAGATGGACGTAAGAGGTCCCCAGTATCAAATGTGGGAGTCCATTTTCCTTCCATGAGTAACAAGCTTCTCTGTGGTACCTAAAAGTTGTTTAACTAAATTACAGGAGGCATTCAGGCTTCCCAGAGAGAATTGTAAGGATTCCACTGAGAATCATCATGCCGTTTAGCTAAAAAAAATAAGAGGGTGAGTGTTATTTTGTGAAAACAAAATGTACCCAAAGCTTTTGTGTATCTCAATCTCAATCCAAGGAGGTATCTTTGGCCATGGGATGGCGAGGTTTGGAAGCCCTTGAAGAATGAGCTTGGCCCTGAGTTTCTTATTGTTGTGGCTAATTTTGATCATGATCATGGAGGCAGTGTTAATCACAACTGGGGGAAATGGCAGCACTTGTTGAGCATGACTACGAACCAGGCACTATCCCACTGTCCGTCAAATCAGACCTCTTTACCTCCTGAGATGGGGGTGAGACCACTCTGACTGGTTGGAGCCCAGTGGAAGTTCAAATCGGACCTCCTCCTCATGCGTTCTCCCCACCATGCCTGCAATCGGAGAGCTCAGGGGTGGGAAGAAGGTGGCAGAGGGTGGGCCTTATGTTCTCATGTCAGTACGGCCACCTCTGGCCCTGGGGCCCCGCTGTAACACACGCTCTCTGATCCAACTACCGAAGATACACAGGTCAGCCCCGCTTTCCAGTCTCCACGGGGAATCAGCTGGGGACGTCTCAGTGTACCGGGGAAGGCTGCATTTCAGAACAAGAAATCTTTTGGTAAGTTATTTGGGCTGAAGGGTGAGGGTCCAAGGGTCTGCAGACATAACTAAGAATGAAAATTACATTTCTAGATGTGAGCCAAGGAAAGGCATCTACGTTGTTCTTATGAAGGAGCCAGCCAGCCCCGGCTCGGCCTCGGAGAACAGACAGGATGAGGCAACGACTCCAGCTGTGCGGCTGCCCAGTAAGGATGACAACTCGGACGGGTGTCACGCATATTCCCACGTTTTGTTTCGTTGGTTTGGTTTGGTCTGGCTTAGTCCCTCTTGAAGACTGGGCAAGGTAAGCCTGTCCACTCAGTCCTCGGTGGGGGCACGTCGCAGACTCGCTGGTGCCTCCGGGTGAGTGGATTCCCCAAGGGGGCCTCACTCGGGTGCCGAGTCCTGGCGCCGTGAGGGCAGACCCAGGCAGGAGGTGGACAACATGGGAAAGCCTGGCATCTGGGTGGCCCTCACCTAGCAGCGCCCAGGAAGAGCGCTCCTGAGAGGAAGAGGCACACTCAGTGGGAGCTGGGGGACAGAGGGGTGGCGGGTGTTGCCCAGCACAGCCTCCGGTGGGCACTGGCCACAGCACTGCTCCTGCATGTCCTCAGCCTGCTGCCTGGGAAGGTCCTGGCTGCTCCCCACTGAGCGCCCCCCGCCACCCTCCACCTTCTCTGCCCTCCACCCCTTTCAACCTCCCTTCCCTGCCCTTCATTCGAGAAAAAGCGAGTTCTTCCAACTGGCATGAGGCCAGCGTAATGACACTCACGTTGGTTGCTTTGAATTTGCTGACATTTTACCCACAGAACTTCCCCCTCACAAGACTCAGCAAAGCACTTTACTACGCAATTCTCTCCCTGTGAGAAATTCTCAAGCTACATGTCAGAATAACAAATTTTGCACCCCAACGACATATTTGTCTCCCTAAATCCATACAGCCTCGAAAAGCATGATATCCCCATTTTACAAATGAGGAAAGTGGGGCTCAGAAAGGTAAAGCAACTTCCCCAAGGTCTTATGGCTATGTGGAGGCATGATTCAAAGTCAAGGATAATGTATGTGAGGAAAAAGGAAGAGAGAGTATTATCGTGATACGTATTTGTACATTAGCTAAAGGCCAAACTTGGAGTTACGTCCCTAAACACAGAATAACTACAAAATATATTAATTAGCATCCTGTTTGGCATTCCATTGAGAAAGGTAATCACTTATAAGACCAAGTAAGACCTCTTGACTGCCCTACAATTATCATTCTGTGAAAAAAAAAATGTACTCAGGGTGGGCTCCTGCTAAGTAAAATATGAAATAGGCAATTCACACATTCTGGTAAAATTGAAGCAGGTGAACTCTAACTGACAGGAAGTAATGAATGTAATAAGCCAAAGGGAATACCTCGGTTTAAGCAACCATATGCTTCAGTTATCACTGGCCGTGTAGAGGTGACATGCCCACTTTATAATTCACTCGGTTGTGCTTTTCCTAAGAACCCCTAAGTAATATTCCCCCATGGATGTAGCCAATGCAGGAAATCTTGGGGATTCTTTTCCTATGAAAAAGGGGGTTCAGGGCCATATGAGTCCTAAGGAAAGCAAAGTGGCGGAGGTTAGGTCATGAGGTCATGAGGCCTGGGAAGCAGTGCTATGGAGTCTTGCCCTACCATGTGACTTTGGACATGAAACAAACCCCCCAGACTTTAATTGCTTTATTTCTAAAATGGGGGAAATGATCCCTCCCATGTAAGGCTATTATGAAGAGAAATTGAACACAGATACGAAATACCCAGCTCAATGTCTGCCATCTAGTTGGTGCTCAATAAATTTAGTTCTATGCCTTAGCAGAATGTTCCTCTAGACTAGGAGCAATTAAAAGGGTTTAAGGAACAGTTGCTGATTTTATTTACCAACAAGTTTCCTATCAAGTGCCATGCAAGACTCTAGCATTGCAGAATCGAATGAGACACCATCTTTCCTCTCTCCGGGAGGGAGCTACCCATGCACATGACAGTCCACAGAGGCAGTGCACCCTCAGGGTTACTGACAAGGTGCTGCAGGGACAGTGGACAAGGTGTCTGTCTGGGTGCATGAGTCCAGGGGTGGCTTCACAGGGGAAGTAGAAACAGAAAAATCAGTAGGAGTTTGCTGACCTGTCAAGCCCAAACAGTAGAATGAGCCCAGCCCATGCGCTAATAAAGAGGAACTTCAGGCATTTCGTTGGTATTATCATAATAAACATTCTGCTCACAGAAAACAGCTCATGTTGCATTTGCCAAGTCATTGAACAGTGTGGGGATAAAACATGAATGGGGTTCAGAACCTTCCCTGATCCTCAAACTAGACCAAAGGCCAGCAGGGGACAGGGACTGCCCCGTTGTGTCCACATGGTATTGGCTACACCCAGGACACAGCCAGTACCTACGGGGTGCTGACCAAGCTTTGTTAAAGATAAGATGCGCAGCCAACCCCCTGGACAGAGGGAAGCAGCTGAGGCTCATGAAAGGTTGGTTGGCCTGGGCACCGTGTCCAAGGACATGGCAATTGCTTGTCTGTGTTCGGCCAGTGGCACACATTGGTCCCTGGAGAGGCCACGGGGGATCCCCAAGAGAATCCCAACTGACCACATGGAATGCAGATCAGCAAGCCAGCAGTTTTGGGTGTTCTCGGAGAACAAACTCAGGGGATGAAGGTCCAAGATGTTACATGCATATCAGAGTAGGGGTGCACAGGGTACAAAGGACTGGACTCCGGAGTGAGAGGGGAACAGTCAAGTTATGTTGAGGGATAACTCATGGTTTTGGTGAGCAAAACTGGAGCCCTTGTCCCAGGCCAATAGAAAACAGGAAAAACGATTCACTACTAGGCCTGTCCAAGCTCAGGCTGGCCTGCCCACCGCTGTGATGGATCTGGGTTCTGTAAAAGGCATCTGCCTGCCACCAGGGATGGTGACCAGGGAAGAGGAAGGGAAAGCAGAGCAGGACTCACTGGTTCCAAAGGGGTGACAAAAGCTGACAATGTTTCCGCTGATGGATACTGAAACATACAGCTGCACATTAGCCACACACACCTCTGGACCTTATTTTCACTTTCTTTGTCCTGTTGTGTACATGTTCCACCCCCGGGTACCCTGAAGCCTCACCAAGTATTAGTCTTATTAATGGAGTTAGTGAAGCACCACCACTCAGGGGATACGAGCTGAAGTCTCATCCATGGTGATTAGCAAATGGCTAAAGTGTGACTGCTCACAGCGAGTACGGCAAGGCCATGTCACTCCCATTGCCCCTCGGGTGTCAGGGAGCATGTAGCGCCCTCATTTTCCTATTAATTGATTTGATTGTTTCCATAAGCACCCATTTGCTGGAGAGAGATGGGAAAATGACAGTTAGATTTAGTGCAGTCTGCAAAGTTAGTGCAACACAATTGTGCAAGGGCCCTACCAGGCAAATACTCCGTGTATCAAGGTAAAATCTCTGCCTCTCAGATTTTGTCTTCATCTCCCTATTCTCGTAAAGATGGCATCTGGGCACGGAAGTGGTAAGTAGATGTCAGCAAAGGCATGGATGTGAAAACAGACCTAAGCTGTGGGGCTACAGGTGGCAGAAAGCTGTCTTGGACAACATGAGGGTGATATGGAGAAACCAGGCCTGGGCTCCTAGTCTGTGGACGGCAGGATGATCACAACCGTCTTCTCCTTTCCTAGGCCATCTCTGCAGGGTGGTGAGCAAAGAGGGGCTCCTAGCATCAAATGCCACAATGACAAAGATTTACTACAAATGCACCTGGCACCCGCATACAGTACTTACTGCTTGTCAGGCATTTTCCTAAGTCCTTTACATACATGAATCATTTAATCTTCATCAAAACTCTATCATGTAGGTTCCAGTTATTTTTCCTATTAACATCAGCTAAGCATTAGATGTGCTAGCGGCCAAACAGATTTTATTATGTGCTTAATACTGGGAATGGGTAAGGAGGGGATAGGATGTGTTCCAGAAATCTTACATTTAAGATAAATGAAACACATCAATCACTTATTAACTGGGTGCCAGCACTGCGTGAGGCATTCACACGTGAGCCAGTCCTTATGATATACCGGGGAGGCAGAAGAAAAACTGGGGGTGCGAACCTGACAGGACCTCTCACCATCCTCCTTGGACACGTTTATGAAGGTTTGCCTCTTTCCCAACTTCAGGGCATGGATATTCAAATCACATTTTCTGGCTTTAAGGTACTTGTACTTTAAGACAAATTTCAGCCAGATTAAGTCAGGTTTGGTTCCTGGCTGTGTAGATGATGGTCAAGGAGACTGACAATAAAAGCCAGAAAGAGATTTCTTGATGGATTTTGTGAGGATACAGAATAGTGGCTGAAAGCTGGTTTCTTAAAGAAGAAACTGACATGCAATTTAGATGGAATATCCAAGGCTTCTGAGTTTGTAAGGTGCTAAATGGACTTGTCCTCTTGGACAGGGGACAAACTGTCCTCTAAATTCACCCATATTTGATCACTTCTTTGGGGTCCAAATAGGTTTTGAGTTCAAAGCCTTCCCTTGGAACTCCAGCAAGTTAAATCTCTTTAATCAAATAATAATAAAAGCTAACATTTATCGAGCCATCAGAGGGTGCCAGGACTGTGGTGAGCCCATTCCCAGGGCTCTGATTCACTAGTACTTGTGGGAGGTATCAGCTCAGCTGGTCTGCAAAGTGCCCACCTGGTGCCCCAGGTCGGCCAGCTCATCTTCTAGTTTGCTCCCCACCTGATGCTCCGGGTCTGTATAGGGTCCTCTCCTGTCCCTGTCCTCCTGAACTTGGCCTTGAGAATCTGTAGGAGGCCTCAGTTTCCCCGCAGTTGTGTTTCTGCCTCCCCTTGCCCAGCCTGGCCAAGCAGCACCTGGTAGGTGCCATTGGGCCTCCCTGGGGCTCACCACTTCTCTGGCCTCTTGGTCTGCCTGGCTCGCTGAGCACTGCCTGCTTGCCAACTGTCTGTCTCTCCAACTGCCCAGCTGTCTGGATGGAGCCTCTTACTCAGGGTGGACTTCTCTGGTGCGCCCGCTTGTGTGAAAGTCCACCAGATGCACTGGGCACCATGAGGCCGCATCTGGCCGGGCTCCCTTGGCACCTCATTGAACTTCAGACTGCCAGAGCACGCCCTGCCCGGAAAGCATGTTCTGGGGCCAGGTCCTGGGCTTTCTTGCTGCCTTGTGATATCTAGTTGTATATTCTGAAGTGAAATTACAATAAGGGGCAAATATTCTCCATGTCCCAAACCATCCGCAAATGCGCTAGCCGGACACTGCCTGGTAGTCTCAGGTTGTTTTCATGAGTTAAATATGACCCTTTACCTAAAATACAAGCTCTGAATCCGGGGACTACAGTTTCTACTTCTGTGTGTAGCAAAAAAACAGTTGGATTAATCAGGGATATGACCCTCTGTGAATATTCCTATAGTGCTATATGTAGATTCCATAGGCTAGTATTTCAACCAGCCCAAAGTGACCTGCTTGTAGTAAAATGGGGAGAAAGTGATTTCTCCATGAACTCACAGTCATAGCTTAGTAGCTACCACCTAAATGGGTCACCAACAATAACGCCTCCGAGGCAAGAGTCACTAAAGAACAAACGACAGCCTTTCTCCTCGGCAGCGCTGGCCTTCCTCCAGCCGGGCCCAAGTGACCTCAATTACTTACCACAAGTCATCGAAGTTAAATCCGATCTGTCTGCAGTTTGGGTGGTTGCAGCTCTATCCAGGAAAGCCGCCCGTGCTGAGAGGGAATGGACACAAAGCCTGCTGACATCCATCCAGATAATATCTGAGCTCCCGGCAAGAAGGAAATGCCACCACCATCTGCCTCTGTTTGTGATGACCTGGAATAAATAAAAATTAACCTTGGTCCTTGAATGAATCATGGAACTTATCAACACTTCCTTTGTGTCTCTAATGACCATTGTGAAACAAGTTAACAATGAATTTTGGAGGGACAAGGCAGGTGGGTCAGTGTTCTACGGGCCCTTTACCAAGCTTGGTGCTTCCTACCTACATCAGAAAAAATTCTTAATGAATTTTTTGTGCCAACACCAATACCCTTTGTACCGTGGTTGGGTACTAGTGAAAAATAAGGGAGCAAAGTGTTCTGAACCCAGCAGGAGCTGCACAGATCTCGGGGGGAGAGAGAAGCAAAGGAAGGAAGGGAAGACGGGGAGGAGAGGGAGCTGGAGGGGGTAGGTCATGGAGATCATGTGTCCAGGTCATCAGCGATCACCGATCACGGAGGTAGGTCTCCAGGGGGCTGTGTCCGGCCTCTACCCGATTGCCAATCAAGAGGCCAGTTTCTGCCTTCAGCACTGAAGGCACATCATTTTGTTAAAGCCTCATAGCAACCTCATGATGCATTGATTTACAGGCAAGGGTATAATGTCAAAAAAACCTAAACGGCTTGCCCAGGACTCTCAGGGAGGGAGTAGAACATCCAGGACTTGAACCCAAAAGCAGCTGATGCCAAAATCCAAGCTCTTTCCACTCTTCTGTACAGGCTCTCAGTGACAATACCACTGGGCGCTAGGGGACAACAATTATTAGCCGTTAACTTGATTTGGAACTAACAAGCTAAGCACTTAGCGAGGCCCAGCAGAAATGGCATGAAGCAGCAGTGTGTTCGAATTGGCTTCGGGGTTGGGGAGGGGAGGTGGGAGTGAGGGCTCCAGAAGAGCGGAGGGGAGAAGGCTCTGGATTATGGGATGTTACTTTAGGCTTCCCTGGTTCTGGCGTTTGCTGGACCTCTGAGTACACACAGGCTCTGTGCCGAACATACAGGGAGGCAGGTGCCTCCACACCACATTTAGGGACAGAAGACGCCAGGGCCCTTGCTGCGGAGGAGCACACATGTGGAAAAAGACTCAGGGTATATTTTTCATGAACTAGTTTGGGCTGGAAGTAGGCCAGATTAGCCATATTTTTAAAAATCTGCCTACCCTGTAGAAATTACAAAGAAGATGGTAAGAGCGGTTTTGATCAAATGGCTCATAGGATGTGCCTCTTGAGGATGTAGACAGAATCCTATCTATCTCCAGGGTCTGAATCAGGAGGAATGGGTGTACCTGGGGTTCTGGGGTCCAAACTTGACCTTCATTTCTTCTTTCAACTGATGATGCTGAGCAAATATGTGTGAATACTAGTCCTAGAAATCTGAATCAGCTGCAGAGAATTGTTAGCTGTAATATAATTGGAAGCTTGATGAGCTGAACCAGGTAGTTCTAAAACTTCTTTTGTTTTGTTTCTCTAACATTGTTTTCAACAAAGGGAGACATCCCTTACATACCAACATATGGTACCTTCTATTTATAACAAGATTAACAATTCATTCACACCTTGATTGAATCCTGCTTTATTGAGATGTCACAACAGATTCTCACAGCCTGCGAAGGGAAAGACTTACAAATGATAATATTATGACAGGCAAGACACCTAAAAGTAAATGAATCATAATTGATGACAATTAGAAAGAGTTCAGCACAAACACAGAATCAAAGCTGTGATGGTAAGCAGGGTTCATCTCTTGCAAGGGGATGATTGCCGTGGAGAAATTCTGCTGACTTTATACTGAGAACTTGAAATCCATTTAAACCTGTTCATTCATAGCTTATGTTCTTTTTAATGTATGAAGGGCCCTCACACTTTTTAGGGCTTTAGCATATGTTTATTTTCTGATCCACAGCTTCCCACATTTCCCTAATTTTAGGATAAGACTGACACGTGGCTGGAGGCACTCACCCTTGACGCCTGCCTCTTTCTTTCAGCTCTCATCAATCAGCAAGATTTGTCCATATGACCACCTCAAAATTCACTGAATCTCTCCATTTCTCAACACCCACACCTTTCTCACTCGGGTCTAAGCCATAGTGTTCCACCTGAGAGTTGTTGCTTCCTCCTTGGCCTGATGCCTCCAATCAATCACCCAGAGGAATCTTTCTAAGTGTTGAAAGTTCCTCTGCTCCCAATTGCTCTTAGCCTAAAGGCTAACTGTTGGGGTCCTACCACCCTGCCTGGGGCATGGCTGTTCCCTAGTGACGAGAACAGACTCAGATACAAGTCCTGGTTCCACAGGTGGGTGACCCAGCTTCTCTGACCCTCAGTTTCACCACCTACAAAATGAAGATCTCAGTAGTATCTATCTTATGAAAACCAGTTACATATGAGCATTATGGGGCACCTGATCACTTGCCTCTCTCAGCACCAGGTGAACCATGCTCTGGGCAGGTCTTACGTGATTAGCACTCATGGCTCCTTCTACCTGTAAACATGGGCATCTGCTGTTCCCTCTGACTGGAATCCTCACCAGACCCCTCCACCTTCCCACACACCCTGCTGGGCAACTGCAAGCCACCTATTTTGTCTCTGCCTGTCACCTTCTCTGGGAAGCCTTCTTGACTACTCCCACCCCTTACCTATGACTGGGACAGTTCGATTTGTAAAACACTCTCCTGATACGCTATACTTCCTCTTGAACCTTTAACGTGGCTGAAAAGTTGTATTTATTTTTTCTGGTTAATGCTTATCTTTCTGTCAATACTGAAAGTTCTGTTGAGGACAGGGATTGAGTCTAACGTGTAACTATTATGTCATTTGGACCTTAATTCATTGGGTGGTCAAAGCTAGTTCAGACTGGCTGCCTCATTAACAGATAATGTTGGTTGCCTTTCTGGGGTAGACAGGACGAGGGGCCCCAAAGATGTCTCCATCCGAATCCCTGGAACCTGTGAATACGTTAATTTACAGGGACTTTGCAGGTGCCGTTAAGTTAAGGGTCCTGAAAGGGGGAGCTTGGCATGGGTCAGCCGGGTGGCTCCAGGGTCCTCGCAGGTCCCGGTCGAAGGGCGGCAGGAGGCAGTGTCAGAGGCAGTGAGGAAGACGCGCCCAGCCGCTGCTGGCCCCGCAGACGGAGGAAGGGGCCGTGAGCCAAGGAGGGTGGGCGGCTGCAAGGAAGAGCAAGGAGACAAAGCTTCTGCGAGTGCCCCGAGAAGGAACCAGCCCTGCCTCGCCTTGATTTTACCCCGTGAGCCCCACTTGTGGTTTCCGACCTCCAGAACCATAAGATAGTTAATTCGTGGCGTTTGAGGCCTCCACGTTTGCAAATCGTTACAGCAGAAACAGGAACCTGATACACTGACTTACCCAAGGTCAGAGAGCAGGGGCGGAGCCACGGCCAGAAGCTGCCCAGCACCTGGACCTCCCCACACCCTGTTCTTTCACTACCCTCCCTGCTCTGCCTCCCAAGGCTGTTGGGTGTCCAATTTGCTTTCCTCTTTCCAGAGGAAGAAATCATTAGAGACGCAGCTGCTTACACACGAGAGCATGTGCAAGAGGTATGCTCCACAGATGCCAGTGTGGGAGAGAAGGGGCCGGGGGGTCCCCGTGCTCGGAAAGGCCTCCTCATAGGATCCCTGGGAAAGGCGGGAGGGCCCAGGCCCAGGCCCAGGCGGGCCATGCTCACACACCGTCTCCTTCTGTCTATGCTGCACAAAGCCTGACAAGGTCTTGCTCGTGTTTCCAAGTGCTTCCTCCTTTCAGAGCTGTTCGTTATTGTCTCTGCCATCACAAGTTTAAAAAAGGAAAGTTAATTAAATATGGAACAAGACTGAGCAACATCTTTTAAACCATCATGTCATTAGAACCGGAATCCTTAGAGAACTGCTTAAAAGGGGTTTGAGAACAATGACTGTTCAATCAGATATTTATGGGCATAGTTATGTAAACACACTCTTTATTGTCTATGTATATTTAATATAATTATCAGTTCTGTAGTTGGACTCTCCAGAGACCCAACAAATCACAGTGTTGCTTTGAAAATGTCAGCAGAAAAGACAATTATGTTGCCAGCAAATATTCATAAATTATATTAAAAAGTCCTGTGGAAATGTCCCCTATGTTGCAGAATCCTTTGCAGTAACTGAATCATCCTTTTGTTTCTTTGATTTAAGGGTGGTTTTAGAAGCAAGAAGGTTCTTTGGGTAACCTTCTTAAAGGCATGAGGCTGGCAAGGGAGCCTTCGACAACAAGAACCTGTGCATTCCAGAAAATTCAGAGAGCCATCTCCTCATTTTCCTCTTGTTCTCTCTGCAGTAACCGTTTCATTCACACACGCATCCACACAGGTACATGGAGACACCTGCTCACATAACCAATGTGCAAATTTTATTTCCTAAAATACTCCCATTCAAAAGAGAAAATAAATTCAATCTGTTCACTCTTTCAGCAACTACTAAGAGCCATAACTCTTTGCTATGGCATTTTTCCTTAGCAAGTATTTAGAGTATTTCCCATTTTTCTTCTCTTACCATTTTTTTCTCATTATGCACATACAGAAATAAGTGGAGAATTGGGAAACTGCTCAGTAAATGAAAATGCACCAGGCTTTTGCTAAACCAATATGAGTGGTGTAGGTTGATAAACACCAAGTGAGGGCCCACAAATTACTTCTATTGCAAGATATACGGTCTGCAAATCAGCATCTTAATTAGTAGCCATTGACATTTGGAAGGAAAGAATGTTAAGCGCACAAAAGCAGTGTGGTTAAAAAAAAATTCTATTTTCCTGCCTTCTTGTAAAAAATTTTTAAAAATGAAAAGAAAAGATACCCAGTGATTACAATGGGTGTTATAAACATCCATGTGTTGGCAATTTGAAGCATCTTAATTATACGAGGCCTGTATTGATATGCTACCTTTCTTCAAAGGAGTTCAAAGCACTCTGACTCTATCTCATTTATCCTCAAAACACCCCTCTGAGGGGAGCATCTGCAAGCAGAACAAAGTGGAGAGTG
The DNA here is from genome assembly GCF_040802235.1 of Manis javanica. NCBI lineage: Eukaryota > Metazoa > Chordata > Mammalia > Pholidota > Manidae > Manis > Manis javanica. The sequence goes on along the minus strand of NC_133164.1, from coordinate 61,729,080 downwards.
GACGTGATTATCTGCATAATTCAAACCCGAACCCTTGTTAAGGAGGAATGAGTGGAGCTCCTGAAGAGACTGAATTTTCCTGGTTGGCTTTCTGTGTGGATCGAATTCCCTGGAAACAGAGTCCTTTTTGGACCACACAGTCCCCAGTCAGCCAGCCTAAGGGAGGTGGAGCATGAGAAGTGGGGTGACTGCGGTGCAGGCAGCTGACCCTGAGGTGTGTTTTGAACCCCATCTCTCTCCAGCTGGGGTGCTTGCTTGGTTCTCCACCACCTCGGCCCCGTGGCCCCCAGGGCGCTTCCAGATAGGCCCTTATTCCTGTGCTCTCCCCATCCCACACCTTTCCTGTTCCCTGTTAGCACCCCTCTCTTCCTCCATCCCTTCTCTTTCCTCCCAGCTTCATTTAGGTCTGGCTCTGCCTGGAAGTTTCATTTGATGAAGAGTGAAAGGGCACCACCTTTTTGTGGAGTATGTTAGGTTGGTTTGCTGGTCATTTTTAACATAACCTGTTAAGCGGGTATTATCTGTCCCTTCAGTTAGGATGCTGCAGCTTCTGCTCACTTTCCCCTCAGTAATACGTCACCATCTACTTCTGGTGCGGCTCAGGCGTGCAGCCAATGGGTTCTGGGTGTCGTCCTCCACCCCCCCTGCCCCCCAAGCGACCTGTCATCTTCAGGCCTGGAATCCCTGACTCTCAGCAGGGCACTGTCATCCTCAGGGGGTGAAACTGCCCTCCCTTGGCTGACCTGTCTCCAGTGGGGACACACCCTTTCCCTTATTTCCCACAATAGCTCCTTCCCATCAGTCCCCACAGGCTGTAACACATTTTCCCTCAGATTTGGGGTCAAGGAGAGATTGCAGACAGTGACGTGGCACCAGTGCACAGGCGCTGGCCCCTCGCACAGCCTCTGGCACACCCCCTGCTGGGAACATGCCCTACTGTCTGCAGGCCCTTCCCTCCCTGGACCCTCAGGCTGTGGACCAAGGAGGCTATTTTCCTCTTTACCCCACTCTGAGCCTACCCCGCTCCTGAGTTGCATTTCCTGTCCCAGGATCCATCTCTTCCCAGAATCTTCCCCAGTGGAACGTCCTTTCCTTTCAGAGGAAATTCCACGCAACCTACAGAGGTGTGGGTGGCCCTTGCCCTGCCCCCGAGGATAACCCAGCCCGCAGTCACGAGTCCACTTCTCCAGTCCTCAGCCCAATTCAGCTCCGTCTCGGTTTCTCGCCCAGAGGAAGGTAAATCCAAGTTGGCCTGCATGCATATCCTTTATGCCCTCTTTCCACAGCACTGCAGCCACAGACATACTTTTTCAAAGAAAAACACAAAAGCCCACAGAAAACACAACATATACAAATGGGGCAGCCCACATTCTTAGTTGCAGAGAGACATTTCTTTTTCAAAAACTGCATATATCCCAGTCCCTACTCTTTTCCCAGGCCCTCCAGAGCGTGGAGCACATGGGAGGCCCTGACCTCATGAGCACTGATGAGATGGCTCTCTTGACTGACATGAAGAGTGACATGTAGGCAGACATGAAAAGGAGGGAGAGGACCTGTCCACTAAGGTTAGTTAAAGCATATACCTGAATTTTATGGATAAATGAGTTTTTGCAGATTGACATCATAGCGGCAAAAATAATATCTTGGATTTGTATAGCATTTTTCTCCTAGCGATCTAATGTCATATTCATTATCGTGGTGATTCCCATAACCTAGCTATGACTTGTTTAGTTTTGCACACATTCTATAGAAGCAAAATTTTAAGTCACTTATCCAAAACTCCATAATAAATCAGTTATAGTGACATTGAAGAAAAGGCTTTAAAATACCACTCTATCTACTCCCCTTTTTCCTGAAGGGTTTCAGCCAGATTAGATGTAGTTATCAATACACTGCATTTTAGTTACTTATTTTTATGTCTCTCTACCCTCCAGATTGGGGGCTATGTTTAATTTATCTGTATCCCAATGGCCCAGCAAAGAATTGGCAAATGCTCAATGACATGTTTGTTGAATGAGTGTCGAATGTTAATACACCAGCTCTTGAGGTCAGTAGGACCAGGTCTCAGACCATGTGCATTTTCTTCTCATTAAAAGGATACTCCCAGGTTGGCACTGTGCTCAGTGTTCTATTTGCCAGCATCCTACCACTATTTTGGGGTCATCTTTGCTAAGAAAGGCAATGATAATATTTGAAGATGGAAGTCAGCAACCTGTTTGGGCATGAGTGCCAACAGAATGGCTTGTGCCTCTGGGAACCACTTGCAGGTTCTCAGCGTAGACTGTGGAGGAGAGGAAAAGGATATGTGGGGGGCTGCTGGAACTGGAAACAGAATCAAGAGATTGAGAGAAGAGAGAGCAGGAGCCACTGCATCTGCTCAGGAAGGGCAGCGGTCACCCTGATGACCCCTGGGGCCTGGTGGTCGCGCCCACGGTGTGGTTGGTGCTTACCTTTGTCTGCAAGATGCGTATCTCCCAGCTGGCCCCCCTAAGTTAGTGACTCTCACAGGTGAATGACAGTGGGTGTGACTGGGGCCTGGATCTCCTTAGAGCTTCCTGAGGGTCCATCAAGATCCATTTACTGTGGGTAGATGGATCAACTACTGGGATCTGTCATTTGGTTATTTTTCCACAAACCTTTTCTTAACTAAAATCCAAACTACTTCTGTGCTCCTTTAGACCCTCTACCTTTTATAAATATTAATTTTTAAAATCTGGAAACATAAAGAAACTGCTTTGGGTCAGAATAACGGTATGAAAGGAGAGTCCAAGGCACATTGAAACCCCCTCATCTCAAACACCCAAGACCTGGCTGAGTCTCTCCTCAGTATGTGCCATGGCACGCAGGTTTCACTTTTGCTAACACGCCATGCAGACTGCAGCCTGCTCACTGTTTCTCTAGCCTGAAGCTCCTGGGACTGGGGCCCTTTCCCACTCATGGATCCCGGGTGCCTGGCACAGTGCCTTCCCCTGAGCACCAGACAGCCAGGGGGAGTGGAGCCAGAGAATCAGTGGATAATTAAAACACAACAGCACAAGTTCAATACCTCAAAGCTGTTTAAATAAATGCAAAGTGCCTACCATCTAGTATCTTTCCCATTAGCAAAAAGCATCTAAGTTTTCACATTTACATTTTTTTTAATTCCCTCAGAATTTACAGGAAATAGAAGTACCTACCTGGTGCCAGCCTCTTCTTGATTATTATTGAATCCTCACAATAACCACATGTAATTTGTCTTCTTATCTTTATGCACTAATGAGGGAAGCTCAGCATGGCCTGGTTGGTTTCCCAAAGGCAGGATTTGAAAGCAGATCTGTCTGCATCTTGTGCTTGTTCCCTTCCATGATGCTGTTTTCTTGAACAAACTAGCTGTCTCCTCTCCTTCTTCCTCATCCTTCTCTCCTTCTTCTCCTCCTTCTTTTTGATTTGTGGGTTACTGGCCATGTTGCCTTTTAAGGGGCAAGTGGATGTCTTAGGACAGCTTTATGTCATGGACACACGAATGCTGAAGAGTCACACTCTTCATGTAGAGGGCGGATAGCCTAGCCAGACAGATATTTTTATCTTTTGCTCTAAATAAATACAGTACCGATGGAAATAAGACAAGGAAAGAGGAAAATTCAGTGCTCCAGGAAATATGTAATCCCCAGGCAAAAAGCAATAATTCAGGGGGACTGTCTGGGGGTCAATCATTCTGAGAATCAGTCATTTCTCAGGGTTTCTGAAGAAGAAAAAGAAAAAGTGTTATATTACCTAATTCCTTTCTGCAGTTTTGACTGGACAGTTTTCCTTACTTCCTGCCTGAAATGGTTACGAGGTGTTGCCGTGAAGAATGAGCCATCTGCACTGCCTCCCAGGCAAGGGCAGGGCCACGGGAAGGAGAGGCCAGGGGCTTGCTCCTGCTCTCGTAGCACGTGCCATTGTTAGAGCACTGATGGGTGCACAGCTACTGCACATATAAATTATTATCATTAGAGCAGTCACAGGGTGTACCATTACATTTACAGGGTGCCTGAAAACCCCAAGAAACCAGAATTTGTGGTGAAAAGTGGCTGCCAGAGCTTTGAAAGTCAGTAAAGGGCTTGTGAGGAGTCTCAGGGAGATACCAGAAGACCCTGAAGATCATGGCAGGTGCAGAAGTGTGTGTGTGTATGTCCGTGAAAGCATGTACACATACGTCTATGGGAATGTAAATATGGTGTGTGTGTGTGTGTTTGTGTGTCCCTAAGACTAAATGCTAGGGAGGATGAGGACAGAACTGTGGAGAGGAGCATTAATGTGGGCAGCATAACTGCCTCTGGAAATGCTAGCGCCTCAGGGCATTTAGGGGTCCAGGAAGGGGCGATTAGCTTCACTAGAAAAGTCTGTAAATTGTCCAGCTCTTTCAAGAGGAACAAAATAAACACTTCCTCATGAATCCCCCATACATAACTAAAAATAGGGCTACTTTTGCCCTGAATTTACCCAGATAATTTTCTTCCAGAGCTCCCTCCCATCCCAAGAAGGGAAGAGCTAGTGAGAAACACTTGTGTTTCTGTTGTGGTTTCAACCAACAAGCGAGATCACAAGGGAGAGAGTTTTTCTTAGATACATACAATGTTGGTAAATGTTCTTCCCAAAGCTGTCAGAGTGGACAACTCCTCTGGAGCAGCTGGAGAAAGAGAACGAGGACTGCTGCAGGGTCACTGGGCCACCCTCTGCCTGTGCGTCCCCACGCGGGGCGCCCAGGCTTGCCTCAGAAGAGGTGGCCCAGTCTCGTGGTCTCACTTTCTGTGTTAGCAGGTGTGGTACCAACCGTGGTATTCGTGGATCTAATCATTCTTGTATCTTTTCTTATCTGTATCATATCTTCTGTGATCTGGGAAGACTGCCTTTTGGAGTTGTATTCCCTTTCCATCTGAGAAAAACAAAGTCAATCTCACTCTACTTTGCAGTGAATCTTTTTCAGAGCATTCAGCATCCAAAATGGACAATGGGCAGTATTTTTCTTTGTCCTCACTAACCCTCTTCCACAAAGCTGTGCCCGTCATTGCAGAATGTCTGACCTCAGAGAGCAGGGGGGAAATGGGAGGTGAGGCTTTCATGAGTCTGCAGAGGAAGTCAGCGGAGTCTGGTGGGGTGTACCCGGCCACATGGCCCTCACCTTGGCTCAGGACCCGCTCTGTTACTACATGGGCTTACAAATCTAAGAAAGGGCATTTCACTTATCTGGACCTCCTGTTCTTTTAAGGCTGGACTCAGTAACCTGTATGGCTCTTTCTTGCTCCATAATTCCCTAAATGACATAATTTTACAGGCACCTCCATTATGTGCAGAGCCACTCTTATCATTGGCTGAGACATTTCAGGTGGATAATAAAAAAAAGGGGCCAGGCAGAACTAATTTGAACAAACTTTTCAAGTATTTCTGGCTTTCTTAGTGATGTGTCTTCCTGAGGAAAGGGCTTTGGGCCTCAGCTAGACTTCCCTCCACCCAGACGGGCCTCTCCTTAGGCGTCTCAGACTGACAGGCTTGTCGGCTATTCACAAAACCAACACTATTCCTGAGAGTCTCTCCGAATATCTCTTGCAGCTGTCCAAGGGGGTAAGAAAGCTTCTTTTTGCTCAAGAGTTGGCCCCTCAGCTGCAAACCCATCTTAGGAACTCTGAGACACAGAGCCCCTCCTCAAGGAACAGCAGGAAGTTCCCTGGCAGGAATGGGTGGTCAGGTGGGGAAGGAGGCTGCATTCAGATGGCGACTGAACAGCAGCGGCTGCTGTGGCCAGAGGAGGAAGGGGGCAGGTGCGCATGCCAGCTATGGGGCACTTCTTCCCTGGGACAAATAACACAGAAGAATGGAGGCCGGACTAATAAGAATTAGGCCCTTTAGACCAAGAAAGGAGGAAATAATGTGGAAAGAAAAGAGGTGCTTCCCTTACCCTGAGGTAGGGGAAACCAAAGGCCGTTTGGTGGTAGAGAGTGGAAGTCTGGGAAGCAGGCTCCGAGTACAACTTAGAGCAAGATTCCCAATGAGGCCACAACCCAGCATCCAAAATAAGTTAGTCAACAAAGGACTATGTAAAGCTGAAAATAAAGACTCCTTTTAGGTAGCTAAAAAAAGCCATGATCACCTAGCGATGAGAAAACTTAAGGTCTGTGGAGAGACCACCAGGTGGGGAGGAAAATGTCCTTCCACTAGAAGCACCAAGAGCCAAGCTCCAGGGGAATTACAGGGGCTCAGCAGCTGTGGGGCCATCATGGCAGAGGTGCTGCCCTGGTTGGGGGGAAGCCTGTGGCCATGGTGGTGCCAGGAAGGGACTCTGAGGGTTCCCAGCCGAATGAGTGCCCAAGCCCTCAAAAGAGGTCCGGTGAAGTTGGAACGTAAACTGAGGTGAGATCTGGAACCCTCGCCTCCTGGGCACTCCTTGAGCAGTTGGTGTTCCCCAGGGCCACCGTGGGGGCTAAGGGGACCAGCACTTCGAAGCGAGCTGGTCTGCCGTACTGACAGTTCCAGTCTTCCGCATTTGTTCAAGCCTCTGTGTGCATAAAGCCTCCTTTTCTACCAGGAAAGAATCTCTTTGTCACCCAAAGCCTTCCAGCACTTCATCCACTTCTCTTATAAAGATTTATATGGAAAAGATCACCTACTTTCTTGTTCTGAAAATCTGCCACTAGGTTTTCTGTCCTATTTTTCTAATGGGTCTCGCTTCTTTGCAGTTGGCTCTAGTGAAAACCTTTAATTTTCCTTTTATAATTGGAGAAAATGTGAAATCAAGACGGCTTCTACTGTTAGGACATGCTACGTGTGACCCACCCTTTCTTGAGGTCTGCTTCCAGTAGTGGCTGCTTCCAGTTTGACTCCAGAGCTGCCTTGTGTTTACCTAACAGGGTACGTGTCGGGTCTCAGGCCCTTCTGGAGCTGCTGCAGGATGACGGGGACACTGAGTCAGGAGGGGCATCGTCAAGGCTGAGTCCCTCTGCCTTCATTCTGAAAAGATATTCCAAGTTTCTTAAATCCTGACAAATGGCCCTGCCCAAGGAGCGGGGCACAGTGTGACTCCTCATCTTGGTGATGGCCCACTTTGTAAGAGTGAGCTAGTGTCATTTGCTATGGTTCAAGTTAGCCTTGGCAGGATTTGAAGTGTGGTTTCGTTTAGCAGGTACTGAGTGATCGCTATGTGCTAGACATCTCACTAAGCCCTAGAGCACAAGAGATAAGACCCAGCTCTCAGGAAGTTAATCTATGCATACGTAGGTGTTAATTCATTTAACTGGGCTCTATTCTAGCACTGATGGGAGCAATGAAGGTGATATATTCTTTCCCTAGAATCATTACAGATAAACAATTCATTGCAACAAACTGCTCAGATCTGGTGGGGAGACAAAAGATAACAACTTAAATTCCAGTGGTGTCCATGAAGGAGACCATTCAAAGCTCCTATGGGAGGCTGCCCGGAAGTGGTGAGCTTGCAGGATCTTGAGGATGCTGGTCCTCAAGAGCTCTGCTTGGAGGGGAGAACTCTGAGTATGGCCGGCCAGGTATGTACCTTGTTTTCCAGAAGAGTCACTTCTTCCTCATTGCAGCTGGTGCTTTTCATCCAATTAATCTTGTCTTCCCTTTGCTGTCTGATTTCTCCTTGTATTCAGTGAAAACACACAAGGTGTCACCTAGAGGTGGTTTCTGCCCAGCCAGCCCACTTCTCTCAGGTGTCAGGAAGACTGAGTTTTGCAAAGGGCTGTTAGGTGAATTTGTGATTATCTCTTACTTGTCTGTTTTGTTTCCCCAGGTGTATCTCTGGTGGAAATGAAGGCACGAAGTTGGGAACAACAAAGTCTAATTTTCAAGGAAAGAGTTTATGGAGGACTGCTCCTCACAGTGGCTAGTGAGCATTTGGGGCACCCATTCAGGAAGCCCATGTCTCCCATGTCTCCCTGAGTTCGTATAGGAAATTTCACTCAATCCAGCTTTTATTCTGTTTTTGGTGCCAAGACAACGATCCCATTGGTCTGTTCTGTCTAATAACAAGAGTTTTATTTCTGTTGTTACTGCTTTTGGACATTTCTTGGATGTTTGATACTGTTATCTGAGTGTTTTCATTGTGGCTGACAAGCGTTTGCATTGGTCTATCTGGAAAAGTACTTCCCGGTTTGAATCTTATTTTTCTCAGTGTAGAAGGTTTATTGTTTTTGAACCCTCATGTTTCTACTGTGATCTAAATTGTTTCTTAAAGTACAGGAATTGGTACAGGAACTCATTTAACTTAGTTTGTAGGTACTTTTTTGGACAGCATTGTTTTCCAGGGGCAGTATCAATCTGGTATAATGGAGATATTCAGACCATACCCACATTTTCCTATCACGGGCATACACTCTATCTCTTGCTCTCTGGTTGTGAGTTGCATTCTTGCATAAGTGGGTTGAAAGAGTAGTTATGCTAGAACACCTGGGATATGCCCTCAAAGTTAACACAGCCCATGTCAGCATAGGGCCAAAGGGATAGGGGGAGAGCAGCCCAGTGATTGCATTTAAACACTGACTCACTGCCTCTCTGATGGGGATAGCCACCTTCAAGTTTCTGGTAGCTGACTACAGTTTATTTTGTTTCAAAAAATCAAAACAACAGATTGTAACTAGAGGAAGTTTCAACATGAATAAGGTAAAAATTTGAACACTATTATACAAATGGAACATTATGAATAACGTGCTAAAAAAAATTCTGAAGCTCTACCTATAGGAGAAAAAAGATGGAAAGGAAACAATCCAAAATATTGACAGTGAAGGGACTATGGATGGCATATGCTCTACATTTTTACATTTTCAAAACTTTCACATATGCATGTTGTGTTTTTAGGACAGTGTATGCATGTATGTTTATAATTCACTTAGTTGGGCTCTGTGGTAAGCACTGATGATAAGTTGATGAGACAGGGTCTTTGCCGCAGAATTATTATAAACAATTCACTATAACAAAGTAAAATAATTAATGTGTGAAATACCTATGGGAGTTCAAGAAATAAAAAGATCTACGAGTTTTACATATATTGTGTTATATTTATCTCTAAGTATTTCATGTTTTGGATGCTATGGTTAAATGGAATTATAATTTTTATTTTATTTACCAGTTATTCATTGCTAGCATATGCAAAAAACACCATTGGCTTTGTCTATCGACCTTGATAAATTCATTTATTAGTCCTAGTAATGTTTTGGGGAGAAGCTTTAGGATTTTCTATGTGCATGATCATAGAATCATCAAATACATATATAATACTCCCTTTCCAATGTTCATATACATGAACAACTAATACACCCATGAAAAGATGCTCAGCATTACTAGTTATTTCCATCAGATGCCACTATGTAAACTTTAGAATAGCTGAGATAAAGAAGATAGACCATAGCAAGTTTTGGTGAGGATGTGAAATTCTTATATGCTGTTGGTGGGAATACCAATGTTACAATCACTTTTATATCTTTTCATTTCTTATTACAATGTTTAGGAGCTCAAATACAATGGTGAATTGAAGTGAAGTGGAAAGAGTGGACATTCCTGCTCATTCTTAATCTTAGTGGAAAACATTCAGTTTTTCACTATTTAGTATGATTATGATGTTATGTGTGGGTTTTTTCATAGATAATTTTTTATCAGTGTGAGGAAGTTTTCTCCTATTTGTAATTTACTAGTTTTCATTATGAGTAGCTGTTGAAGTTAACATGCTTTCTGTGCATCTATTGAGATGCTTGTTAAAATTTTTTAAATTAAAAATAGTTATATTTTTAATACATGAATTGTATTGATTGATTATTAACTATTCAATCAGGTTGTAAATCCCATTTGCTCAAGAGGTATTCCGTTTTTATATTTTGTAGTATTTGACTTGGTACATTTTGTGAAGGATGTTTTTGTGTCTGTATTCTTGAGGAATATGGATTCATAATTTCCTTTTCTTGTAAAATTTTCCAGGCTTGTTTTAGTACCAGAGTAATATTAGCCAAAATGTAAAAAACTAGTTGGAAAGTATATTTGAAAAAGTTTATTGAATATTTTTATAATTTCTTCCTCTAATATTTGGTAGAACTCACCACTGAAGCCACCTATGCCTGGAAATTTCCTTGTCGGAAGGAAATGTTATAATTAATTTAAAAAATTGTTTCTATACATCAGGCTATTTAGGTTTTCTACTTATTCTCTCCATTCTGGAAATCTGTGTCTTTAAAGGGATTTTTCCATGTCATCTACATTTTTGGAACAGTTGGCATAAAATTGTTCATGATATATTCTTATCATCATTTTAATATTTGTAAGACCTGTGGTGGTGTCTCTTTTGGTACTGATATTGTTAATTCATGTCCTCTTTCGTTTTTTTTCTTTTGAGCCTATCTAGAATCTCAATAATGTTATTGAGTCTTTCAAAAATAAGTTTTTAGTTTCTTGGTTTTCTCTGTTTTTGTTTCTATTTCTTGCATTTTTTTCACTGTAATATTTACTATTTCTTCCTTCTAATTGTTTTGCATATAACTAATTCTTCCTTTTCTAGCTTCCAAAAATGGAAGCTTCAGTTGTTAATTTTACACTCTTCTTCTTTCCTATGATAAGCATTTAAAGCTATAAACTTTCCTCTAAGCAGCACTTTTGCTGCATTTTGCAAATTTTGGTATGTTGTGCCTCATTATTATATAGTTTGAAATACTTTTAAATTTTCCTTATGATTTCCTTATGAATTATTTAGAAGTGAATTATTTAATTGCTAATGTTTTGAGTTTTCTTTAACTCTTATTGTTAAATTATAATTAAATATCATTGTAGTCAGATAAAGCACTCTGTAAGACTGCAGTCTTTTGAAATATATTGATTTGTTTTAGTCAGCATATCCTCTACATTGTGAACCAGTTATATGAATTTAAAAGAATGTATATTCTGCATTTGTTAGAAATAGTGTTATGTAAATCACAATCAAGTTGATAGTTTCATTTTGCTCTTTTGGGTCCTTAATGATTTTTTGGTCTGGTTAGTCTATCAATTACTAAGAAGTGTGTTAAAGTCTCTGTGATTGTGGATTTATCTATTTTTCTGTCAACTTTTACTTGACTATATTGAAGTTCTGTTATTAGATGCATAAATTTTTATAATTTTATATTTTCTTCATATTTTGCCAGAATGATGCTTCCCTCTTTATCTCTAGTAATATGCCTTATATTAAAGTTTATTTTGTCTGTGTTAATATAGCCACTTCTGTTTTCTTGGGCTTACTGTTAGCATGGCTTATCTTTTTCAATCCATTTACTGTTAACCTATTTGTTCCTATGTATTTAAAGAATATTTCTTATAGACAGCATAGAATTGATTCTTGCTTTTTTTATTCAACCTAATAATCATACATTTTGACTGGAATATTTAATCAACTTAACTTTGGTGCAGTTATTGAAATGGCTGACTTGAGGTCTACTGTTTTGCTATTTATTTTCTTTGTCTCATCTCAGCTGCTTGTTTGTTTGATCCTCCTTTCCTACTGTTTTTGTGTTAATCAAACATTTAAAAAAATATTTTGTTTTAACTCTTCTGTTGGTTGTCTAGCTATCAAGCTGATTCTTGCATTTTTATAGTGGTTAGCCTAGAGGTTATGACATACATCTTTGACTTATTCCAATTTATTTAGAATTCATATTGAATTCTTTCAAGTAAAGCAGTCCTGCAGCAACATATTTTTATTTCCTAGTCCCTCCCACTATTCTTATTGTTATTGTTGTCATGTGAATATGGTATCAATATGTGTTATCAGCTCAACAATATGATTTTATCAATTTTGCTTGAACCACCATGTGTCTTTCAAAGAAATTGAGGGAAGAGGGAAGAAGTGCATGTGTATGTGTACGTGTGTACATATTTAGTTCCTGTTATTTTTCCACACATTTTCCATTTCTAGTGCTCAGCATTTCTTCCTGTAAATGTGAGTAACCATCTGATGTCATTTTCCTTCAGCCTCAAATACTTTCCTTAGTATTTTCTAGTAGTCTGGTGTAGGGAAACCACCACCCATCCCTCCTGCAACTTCCCCCACTGTCCTCTGAGGACCGCTGTGTGCAACTTCACCACAAATATGTCTGGCTTTGAGAAACCTGAAAACACAGCATGTTGTACCCATGAGTGAGGAGCTCAATAAGGGCCTTGAAGGCCAGATACCCAGCCATGAAGGCCACACACACGTGCATCTCCAACACATATGTAACCATGAATTAGCAGTATAGCAGTCAGTATAAGAAGTACAGCTTTATGCAGATAAAGAGGCCTCTTTTGAGCACCCTCCATGACTCCTTGTGTTGTCCCAAAACCTCAAAGGCAACCCCCAGACCCCAACATATGGAGTATATTTTTTGGCAATAAATTATCTTAGTTTTGTTTATCTGGCAATGGCTTAATTTCTTTTTCATGTATGAAGGATAAATTATTTGGATACATAATTCTTGGTTGCCAGTTTTTTTCTTTGTCCAGCAGTTGAAATATGTCATTCTAACTTCTTACAGCCTCCACTGTTTTGAGGTAAAGTCAGCCTTTAATCATATCTTTATTCTCCTATATATAACATGCCATCCTTCTCTGGTTACTTTAAAGATTTTCTTTTTATCTTAGACTTTCAGCACTTTGTGATGTGTTATGCTTTCTGGGTTTTGAAGAATTTCCTGGAGTTGTAAATTAATGTTTTCCTACAAAATTTGGAAAGTTTTAGGCCATTATGAATAAAATTATTTAAGCTCTTTAAAGATAAAAACATTCTCTGCTCCAGTCTCTCCTCTCCTCTTCTCCTAACATTGCAATTACACCTATTTGTTATCCCTTGCTAGTGTCCTGTAGATCTCTGATGATTTCATTATTCCTCAGTCCTTTTTTTCTGTTCTTCAGATTGTCTAATTCCTATTCATCTCTTTTTAAATTCATTCTTTCTCCTGACACTGCAATCTAACTTTGAATCCATCCAGTGGATTTTTCATTTCAGTTGTGCTTTTGAGCTCAGACTTTCCATTTTTTTATAGTTGTCGTTACTCTGTTGAGGTTTCCTAACTTCTCATTCATTAGAACAATCTTCCTTGATGAGAAGAAAGTGAAGGTTTGTGTGGCCAGGATTCTCACCTGGCTCTGGTGGCTTGCTCGCTACGCACATGTGGGCAATACAGTTACTAACTCTATATAAAGAGCCCTGTACAATGCACTGGGCTGCTGCAGAGCTGCAGGAGAGCAGAGACTGGAATGGTGGTAGCACTGAGGACAGAGATTGAGATGGCTGTGTGGGCAGAGAGGCCCAGAGGCAGAGACTGGCTTGCGGCATGCAGACTCGCTCTGAGTGGACGGGATTCTAGTGATTGACCTGCCACCATGGGAATACAGTTGGGTATAAACCCTTTCACCCCAAGAATGCTCCACTGTCACTTTTTTTCAGTCTCATTGAATTCATAGTGAACTTGTCTGGGGCTGAAACCCATTGGCAAGACACTTGAATTCTTTTAAAATTTTATAATTACTGGTTTGGAGTCTAATTGGGCCAACATCTGGACCCAAATAGAGTCAGTTCCTATTGACGTTTTTACTTTTTTCCCGAGTATGGGTCACATTTTTCTATTTATTTGCATGTTTTGTAATTTTTGCTTGAAAAGCCAACCTTGTAGAAAATACAGTGCAGTGACTCTGAATTCTGTCATATTATTCTGAGTATTTTTGTTATTGTTGTTGTTCTGTTAGCCAGTTAATTTGCTTGGAGTCAAAGTGAAAACTTTGTCTTCCCTGTGGTATGTAGTTGTTGATATCTCCATTCATTTCTTACGCCTTCCAGCTGCTGAATATTTAGATTCACCCTTGGTGAATTCAAGCAGCTCACCTGGTGCAGCTCTATCTTTAAAAGCTAGATTTCTTCCTGGCCACTGCCGGCTTTTTTTATGTCTCTCTGAGATTTTCCCCCAACAGATGCATATTTTAGGGTCAACTAGTGATTTGGCAAAATTTATACTCAGATTTTTGAATCTCATTCCTTTTGCCATCGTCTTGCTTACAGATTTTCCCTTAAAACTTTCCCTGCACTCTGTTCTCTGGCACCTTGAGTGTGTAAGGTGACTGATGTTTTCCTCTGCCTTAGCCAGGCGAGTTGGAAAATACCTTCAGGCAAGATAATTGCAAACTCCCAATTTTTATGCCTTCCAGTTACATTTTTTAAAATTAAACTCTCTTCTGACTTCTGACTGCTTTTGGATGTTTTCCCACTCCTATAAATAATTGCTTTTTATGTTTCATACAAATTATCATTTGTGGTAGGGCTCATGTAGCCACTTCACTCCACTATGATTACTAGAAATATTTGTGTTTCTGTCTTTAGTCTTTATCTTCTTTATGGTACTTGTAAACTCCATGAGGGCAGGTAAATCATTTGTTTATTGCGGTATATCCAAGATTTAACCCAGAATAAATGCTTAGCAAATATTTGTTGTATGATCAAATAAAAATTCCAACTGTTACTACAGTCATACAATTGGTCCCTCAGTTGTGCATTCACAAGTATTTGCTGCTTTTATTTAACTTTTCATAATCCTAATCACAGAGTCTGTCCTCACAGGAGCTAGTTCTCTCTCTTTTTTTTTTTTTTAGGCTTTTTGGTAACTTTCTGGAACAGCAAGTGTGAGGACCATGTTTATTAAGTGGAATTTTCTTATATGACCAATAAGAGAATAGATTACAAACAAGTCAAGTTGTTTCAACTTCTAGAGAAAAAAAATACACCATCTGTGGGTATTGTCAGAGGCCTTGGGGATTCTCAGAGTCAAAGAGACCCAGAGTGTGAGTGGATATGGCTAGACAGCCACAAAGCATTTTGCTCCTCTCTTAAAGCCTGCTTCATCTCATACTCTCCATAGTGTCACTTCCTAGAGTGAGAAGTAAGCCTACCCTCTAACTTACATTTTGGAACTGGAACTCAGCCTGCAACCAATTCTACAACATTTAGGCACCAAACAACTTAGGAATCAGATGCATTTTATGAGAATCAGGTGTTCATTAAACAAAACAACCAAAAAAAAAACCTCAAGAAAACAAAATCCAAAACAAAAAACAAAAGACCTCCCTCTATACAAGATAGTTGGAATCTTTTAGATTGCAGCTGTTTTTCAGCTCCTCACTGATGGCTGCATTCCTATTTTGGACAAGAGACAATTATCTACCAAGGGTGTGATGCTATTAGGGAGCCTGGAGTTAGAAGCAGTGTATCAACATTAAATATAAGTAATTATTATTACAGTTTTGTACTTTTGGATGTGATTGCTATTTTGCATTCTACTTTAAGGTCCATGAAGAGTTCTGTATGGGTGTTACTGGCTGCATGTTGGGAATGTTATATATTTAAACAGTTTGCAGTTAATTAAGAGTATTGACTTGGAACTAAATAACTGGTCTCACACAACATCTGTGCTCTGCTCCTATCTGTCTATGTGTTTAGATGGCATCTATCACTATGGTATCTAAATACTCAGAAAATCTAATTAAGCTAATTTCAATTTCCTCTGTGATGGAAAAGGATCCACTTCTCTTCATCACCCTCTCTGCCAGAGCCTTCTTCAAGGGTGTCATTATTATCCTTCTGAAAGAAAGGGAGTCGAAAGAAAGCCTAAAGCAAGAAACAGCATTACCTGCCTCACTTGAGAGTTTTGGTTTTCTAGTTTCCTTGGGGGGTGGGAGGTGTCCTGTAGGAGTGTTCTCAGCTTGGAAACAGCACCAGAAAGGCAAAAGGACCACCCGTGCTAAAGAGTCTGTGAACGTGATAAAGGGAGAGGAACCCTGGAAATTTCCTTACAAGCTCTGTGTTAAAGAATTTGCTGGTAGATTACACCTGACTGTGCACTCACAATGTCCTGGGCCGTGACCACCTGACAGATGCAGTTTTTATTTATCAAGGAGGCATAAAGGCAGTGTTCTCTGTCCAACAATGAACAAGCGGTGTTGCTCTCCCATCTGTGGGTCTCTGTTAACATTCCGACATCTTAATTTCTGTGTTGAGGAAAGCTGCCTCATTCCATTGGTTTTCAATGCCTTGCCTGCAGCTAGAGGTATGGATAAGGCAGGAGCAGCAAGATCGTTCGGAGCCCCATTTTGTGGTTTTAACATACAGGCGCTGCTCCTCAGGAGTGGGTCCAGAGAAATAAATTTGTGCACACGCAGAGATTTGCAGTCACAAAGCAGGGCTTCTTGGGTGGAAATGAGAAAGGGTCACAGATGACCAAATATGTTTGCCTGAGCTGGCTTGGCAGCTCTCGTGATGGAGTGTGAAGGGGAGAAAGGGGAGGTAAAATAAACATCACCGCTTCACCTCACCTCAGTCACAGATCAAGACCAACTTGGCTAGCTGTTCCCATGTTTTTAATGTCAGAGTTATTTTTTCACAATTTGCTTGGAATTTGTGTTATTTAGAATATCCAAGAAAGTGGTGGGAATGTTGGGCTGAGAATGTGGAGATCAAGCTCACTGAGAAAGAGAGAATTTTAAAATGCACTCCTGGTAAGGAGAATTGAAGGGATTATGGTGGTACAGAGAACTTGGTATAGTAAGATTGACACCAGGACTGGCAGGGCTGCCTCTGGGTTGGTAAGTCACCGCCGAGCGCTCTGTGGTAGTTGCAGAAGCATCGCAGAGACTCAGTGCACATCTGTTGGGGTCCCAGTAAAGCCATCAGTGGGCAGCCAGCATCAGAGATTCTGCAGCCATAGGGTGTGCCAGACTGTGAGGGGAATTGACTGCTGGCCAAAGCCGGTCCTTCACCCCCCCAATTCCGAAGACCTGACCTTGGAGCGATGGCATCTTTTCAGAGCTAATGTTCTGAGGAGAATGCTGAGTGCGGCAGTGCCACCGGTGTGAAAAGAGGAAATTACCATGTGTAAGTGGCCACGCGGAAAGAGGGGGACACAGTTCTCCTCTATCCATTTGTTAGCATCTCTTAGCATCATCATTGGCTGAAAATGTCCAATGAAGGACCCCCTCAGTAGAAGAGCTACTTCACTGTCCTGCTCTTTAAATGAGCACAGGCATGGTTTGTAAGCTTAGGTCTTGGCTGGACTCTGCTCACCTTGTGGACCTGGGAAGCCCAGGCTAGTTCCAAGCTTTCTCTGGAAAGGTATAAACTCCCCTGTGAGTTGCTTGTCTGCCAAAGGTCCCCATGTGAATACCTTTGTGGGGCTGCAGCCGTCACCGCGCGCTGTGAACTGCAGAACCGTCCAACCCCTCTCTGCCAGAGCCTCGGTTAATCTTCCCGTGTCTTTGACTTTCTAATCTCCAGAACTCTGTTCTGTATTGTGGGATGATAGGGGCAATATTTCATTTGAGTCATCAGTCTTTGGGACTATTTAGTTTTCAGCTTTTCTACCATATAATACAACTACTGCATTATATATTTAGGCTACATAATACCATTGCAGTAACTCAATGTAAGTCTTTCGAGAGCAAGAAAATATATCAGAGAGGCTTCTGAAGCCATGTAGGGTTGGGGGCAAGAAATGGGTCCAAGATCAGCAGTGTACGGAGATGCCAAACAACTAACACCGTCCTCCCCATCTGAGTTTTAAGCACCTCGAGAGAAAAAACAAAACGTATGGGAGACAGGAGACCAAGTGTCCCCTTGGTATCCGGATATCGGGGAATGTGGCTTACCTCTTCAGGCAAGAAATCTGACGTACAGAATCCCAGAATCAGACAGACTTTCCAGGCGGATCTCTCTGGCCAGGTGGCCACTCCCCCCAAACATGGGAGCCTGCATGGCGGGGCAGGGCAGCATGCTTACTTCCGACGGACTATTAGCTCTCAAGAGAAGGAAGAGAGGAAAGGGCTGGGAAACATGCTGAGTTTCTTTTCTCAACTCATTCCCAGATCACTGACTTCACCCTCTTCCCAGGGGAAAAGTTGGGGTGCAGGGTGGAAGGATGCCAGGAATGTTACATGCCCCCACACGGAAGGAAACCTCAAGAACAGGAAAGAAGCACTGCCTCCCAACACTGGGTAACCCTGCGGGTAGCTGGGTATTTCCAGAAGATCTCTTATTTGTGTACCTTCCCTAGAGGAGGCAGTGTTGCCTCCCAACCATCCTGGGAGTTATGCCTAGAAGCCTGGACCCAGGGATTTTGCTAGGTCAGCTTTTGTGAAAAGTCTGTCTTTCCTGGGATTTTTAAACAGCATTGGAAGAAGGTATTCAACTAATTCACTGCAGTATTATTCTTGGATTTTTGTGATATTTCCAAGTTATTCATTCTTCTGTGACTTTTGGAGGACAGGACCATGTTTACTTGGGTGTGAGGAAAGAAAGCTTCATCCTCGATTTATCGTAGTGGCAATGATCCTCTTGGAAGTTGTGCTCACTTCTACGGAGCTTCAGGAATTATTCACTCTTTCATTCATTTATCCTTCTAGTCAGTCACTTATGCATGCACTTTGAAAATACTATACGGATTCATTGAGGTTTTTTCTAGGTACCATGTACTGTGCTTGGCAGTAGGAAAACTAAGTCAACTCTGTTTACACTAAGGGTGCTAAGTAAGAGAAACTGGTAGTCCTGGAAGACCCTCAGGCATTATTTCAGCCAGCATCCCACCACATACTAACACTTGTATCTCCTTTAGATCCTGGTATGCACTTGAGTTTGCTATTAGGAATCATAAATACCTTGGTTTGATTTCCCCATATAAAGTATGTTACCCTAGATATGTAATACTTAGCTATTAACATTTGCCTTTCAAAAGATTTGTACAGGAAGTTTCATAGCAGCTTTATTTATTATGGTCCCAAACTGGAACAGCCCAAATGTATATCAACAGGTAATGGAATGGAATAACACCTGGGAAAAAATAGGAATTTTTTCTACTAATACATACAAAACAGATGAGTCTCAAACCATCATAATATGTTGAACAAAAGAAACCAGATATAAAGAGCACATACTATTTGATTCCATTATGTGACATTCCAGAGTAGGCCTAAATGGGCTATAATGATAGAAATCAGAGCCATGGTTATATTTAGAGGTCAGAGGTGATGCGATTCACTACAAAAGGGCACGAGGAAGCTCAGTGGGGTGACAGAGATGCAATGTACTTTGTGGGATGTTTTGTTACATAAAACTCGGAAAAGGGTACATTTACTGTATGTGCATTTTATTATGTATAAAGTATACCATAAAAACAAAGAAAAATAGACAAAAGGTAAAAAGTGATCATAAAATAAAAGCATAAATATATTTTTTGAATGAAATCTGTCAAAAACATTTCAAATGTTTCTTATTATTTGAACTGCACTAATTTTTCACAACTTCTGTGAGACACAAGTTGGAATCTCAAATTCAAAAGTTTTTTTCCTAGAACCAAAGTTATACAAGGAAATTTTAATACAGAAATGGAATGCAATAGAAAAAAACTGCTTCTTCTTAAATATTCACTTAATAGGTAAAGAAAACTAGGGATTGTCATTATCACAGAAGATACATTTGAGTTTTTATATAGCTACATCTATAGCTGACTTTGTTTCCACATGAAGTTCAGGGATAGCAACCTTCCTTTGTATGTGAGTCTGTGAGTGTATATGTCCATGTGTTCTAAGAAATACAGATAAATAAAAGAAAAAGCAAAGAGGGGAAGCATTATTAGCATAACTTGAAGAACTGGATGAAATTATTTTAAGAATGTCAAATTATAATTATTCATGAAAAGAAGATATATTATTGGTTCCTTTCACATGTATTAATTGGCATTCAAGCCATCTGTATCATTTACTCATATATATTTAATGGGGCTCATAAATATCCTTCTGCCAGTTAGAAAAGAGCCATACATCAGAAGAGAGGACAGTCTTGGAGCTATCATTCAATGAATTGGTATTAAAAGCTGAGAATTTTCTTGAGGTTATTAGAGCTTTCTTTTAAATTTCTTTTATTGTAATGCACAGTAGCATATAAAACACATTGTTTTAATGGATTTTTTAAGTCCTCTACCAAAAAACAAAATAAAACAAAAAAACACACCAAGTGTAGTGAATGCTGATCTATGCTGATGCTTATTCCGTGAACTATAGTTAGCATTTGAGCTTTCAATATTATACTTTGCTCTCAAACACTGGTCAGATTTCAGTAGACTTAGAAATGAACATGGAAATTGCTATGAACCCATTCAGCAACTGCATCACAACTTTCTTCTCCAATGGTCGTGCAAACATTTCTCTGAATTCATTGAAGAGTTTCATGTCTGATGTATCTCATTTTAGTGAAAGTCAGCCTACTTTGATTTGGAAAGCAGTGCCACTAGTCATGGTTACCAGCACCACCCACCTAAACACGACTACCAAAGCAAGCTTTAAAATGAAATTGCATGTTAAAAGAAGAGCAGGGTGTGATTTTATTTGTCAGCTCAGCCTGGAAGTGGTAAAGACTAACTCAGTGCTGACCCCAGAAAACCTCATGTGCCCTGCGTCAACTCTTCTTGGCTTCTGGGACTTCTCAGGGGCCCCAGGAAGCCAGGGTTTGGGGCGAGATTGTAGTGGGCTCACAAAGCCCCGCCGATTAGCCTACGTTATGGCAGATGGGTGAACCATCATCATAGTCTGAAACAGAGACGACTATTTCTTTAAGTAAAATTAAAGCATAGATTTAATGGCATTCTCTCCATTGCCCTGGATAATTGATTCAGGTGTAATGCTTACAGTCCTCTGATGAGCAAAGTGGGTTTACAGTTGCAGACCACTGTTTTAAATAGTAGCGGAAATGGAGGCCATTATTCCTTCACCCTAATGACTGATCAGCTACTGGTCTTGTCTGCATGGTTTCTAATGTCCACCTTTATCTCAGAGAGAGTTGGAGTCTGTGTCTTTAATGATGAGGACTGTCTCAGGTTTGGTGAGAACAGATAAATGACCTCTCCCGATGTTGAACTCTGAGTTCAGTTATGGTTCGATGTGACTGGCTGAGTGTTGGATTGCTGCTCAACCCTGCCTGTACATTGGAATCACCTAAGGGGCTTTTAAAAAATTACTGATGTCCAGGCCCCACCCCTAGAGAACTCATTTAATTGGTCCAGGGTGGAGCTTGGGCACCAGTAATTTTTTAAAAGCTCCCCGGGTGATCTTAATGTGTACCAAGGTTGAAAACTACTGGTTTACAGCAAAATAGCTTCAACCATATAGCAGCAGCAAAAAGGGGGCCTGGAGCTGAGTAGGGCAAAGAACAGGAAGCTTCATACAGCTTCTGTAACCTAGCAAACTTCCAGAGTGTGAACGTACATTAAACAGGGCTCCAGCCATAGGGCCTCACGGCCACGAGGGAGGAAGACCCATAAGCTCACAACTATAGTAGAGGCTGGTACACGACGTCCTGGCAGAGGTGGGAAGGCAGGAAGGGACACAAGCGCAGCATCCCTGCACATTGTCCCAGCAAAAGTTAAAAAAATCACTCTTATTAATTGTATTTCATATTAAATACTCTGGTTTACATTACTCATTCATTTGACCTTCAGACCCCAGAAGGGGATGTAGCCTTGCTGTGGACTGCATGCTTGTGTCCCCCCAGAATTCATATTTTGAAACCTCAACCCCCAATGGGATGTATTAGGAGGTGGGACATTTGAGAGGTGATTAGGTTTGGAGGGAGGCATAAGTGGAGTCCCCCAAATGGCAGTGGTGTCCTTGAAAGAAGAGGGAGAGGCTAGAGCTTATTCTCTGGGCCATGTGAGGGCACAGCCATCTGCATGCCAGGCAGAATGCCCTGGCTGGAGCCTCCTGCTGGCACCCTGATCTTGGGATTTCAGCCTCTGAAACTGTGAGAAATGACTTTCTTCTGCATAAGCCACCAGTCTACGGTATTTTGTTATAGCAGCCTGAACTAGGCCTAACGTCACCTTCCATAGAGGAAAACGTGGAAATTTGGGAATGTGGAGGATGTGGCCTGCAGTCAGTATCAGAGGCAGAGACAATAATCCAACAGGCACAAGCTAGGAGCTCCACGCAGCCTCTTCAGCCCCTCTACAACCCTGGAAAATAGGTGTTATTCTTACCACCTTTTAGAGATGCACACTCTGAGGCTCGGCCTCCTTAAGGAACTTGCCCAAGAGCAAGATACTGCCTCCTACCGGCTGAAGCAGCGGGTGTTCACTGCGCGTTGCTGCTGTACCCGAGCACCACAAACTTCACAGTTTAGAAAAACACAAAGGCACTGTCTTCTGGTCCAGGAAGGTAGGGAGTCTAACGGGGTAAGCAGGGCTGGCTCTTTCTGGAGGCTCTAGGGGAGAATTTATTTTCTTGATTTTTCCAGCTTTTCCAGCTGCCTACAATCTGGGTTCATAGCACCTTCCTTCATCTTCAAAGACAGCAGATGACATCTTTGGATCTCTCATCTCTCTCTGACCTCTGCTTCTATTGTCACATCTTCTCTGACTGTGACTTTCCTACAAACCCAGGTCTGATTCCAGAGCCCTTCATCTCTGGGTGACACTCCTTCCCTCCGCCTTTCCAGCACACACACACACACACACACACACACACACACACACACACACACACACACACAAACACACACATCTAGAAATGAGATATCTTGACTTCCTCAGAATTTAATCATTCCCCTTTCCAATACTGTTTGTGGGGTTTCTTTTAGATAAAAATTTAATGGCCTGAGTTATTAGAGTAATAGTCCCAATGTCCTTTTTCATCAAGAATTGTGGGTACATGGCTGTTATGATGGTAAGTGTTTGGGAAGAAGCTGGACTAACTAATCTTAGTCTTGCAACTAGGATGATAAAAAAGAAAAAATTAGAGATCTTTAAATGGGGATAGCTTTGTCCTTGACCTTCATTAGAGCAAACAAGTGTACATTCCTACCAACATTTATCTGGTGCTCAATCTTTTCATTAATTCATTTCACCACAAGGTCTCTTCTTGATGCCTTTCCCTAAAGTTCAGAGACTGGATTTGTGACACCTCGATTGTTTTTATATCTGTGACAGAATGACATCTGTGATCTTCTTTCTAAAGTTGAGGTATTCAAACAAGAGGAGAGGCCAGAGACTAAACCTGCCTTTCAATGCAGTTGAAACTTCTCAGCCTACTCCCAGAGCTTCACTGAGAATAAGCCAGAATTTGCTTGAGTAAATGCACTAGAAGCAATTTTGCCATCTGCCAAAAAGAGTTCTAATATTTAGAAGAATGTTAAATACATTTTCCATGACTGTCAGTAATACATTCTTGGACTTCCATAATGCAAAACTTGAAGAAGTGGATTAATTTGAGAATATTTTAGACAGTATTAAAAGTAACGTGAGTTTAATTTAGTACATGGGTAATATAATACTCAGCAGTGGTGCTGTACCAAAGATGATTAGAAACAAATAGTGAGTGAGTTAATTCTCATGGTCTCATTGATCCTGTATTCCAGGCACCTAAGTTTCTGCTTTTCATGCTTGGTTGTTTCTTCTGAGATACATAACATAGGGTAGATGAATTTCTGTGCTTGGCCCACAGTTGGCCCTCAGCCAACATTAAATGGTAATAATGCTCAGGAAAGCAAGGGTTAACAGCACTTTAATTTTCATATAGGTTTACGTAAGTCAAAAGTAGAGCTGACTGTTAGAGAGGATCAGAGAAACAAGGCCAGGCGTCCTGCTCTGGGGACACCCAGACAGCGAGAGGGGTGAGAGCCCCTCTGTGGATGAGGCTGGAGTCTGTTGCTCAGCCTTGCTGTTACTGTGTGAGCAAGTTCTCTAGCTCTCAAGCCACAGTGAAGGCTCTGGCTCTTCCACATGGTGTTTTCCTCCCCACACACTGAAGTGTTCTCTTCCTGCTCTGGGTTTTCACACCCTTTATCTGGGTGATGCTCTCAGTCTGCTCAGGCTGCCCTCACAAAGTACAAGGCACTGGGTGACTTAAAGAACAGAAGCTGATCTTCTCACAGTTCTCGGGGCTGGAAGTCTGAGAGCCAGGTGTTGGCAGGTTCGGTCCTTTGAAGCCTCTCTCCTAGCCTTGGAGACGCCATCTTCTCCCTGTGCCTTCACATTTTCCTCCCTCTGTGTGTCTGTGTCCAAATTTCCTCTTCTTATAAGGACATTGGATCCAGGCCCACCCTAATGACTCCATTTAATCTTAGTTACTTCCTTAAAGACCTTATCTGCAAGTACAGTCATACCGAGACACTGGGGTTAGGATTTCAGCATCTGAATTGGGGTGGGGGGGACACAACCCAGCCCCTGACACGCTCCTCAGACCGCTCTCTTCCAGCCTTGTCGTAGGGTTGCTTGTGTACCTGTTGTTTCTCCTCCATTGATGGCAAGAGAAGAAGGGAGGAGGAGGGGAGGAAGGAGGGTGGAAGACAGAGGCTAAGTGAAATGGGATGACACACACTACTCAGAGGTTAAACACTCATGCAGCTAAACAAAAATAAAGATCCGTGAGCTGTATAACATAGGAAATTGTGGAAATGTACATAACTGAGGAAAAGACTTGGAACTTCTCAGAGCTCCCCAACAGGAAAAGAATGCCCACCAGGACACAAGGCCACCGTCTTAGAGAATGTTACTCAGAGATGTGAAGGGAGCAGACCTTTGACACTGAGCAGTGTGTGTGTGGGACCAGACACAGCCTCCTTTGCCTGAAACAGTCACCCAAGGAAGGCGGACTGTGAGGCTGTCCCCGCGCCCCTAGCACCTCACACTTCCTGTCTTTATTCTGCTCTTACTGGAGGCCCTGCGCAAAACAGGGCTGCTGCGGCTTTGGCCAACTGTGCAGTCCTGGGCTGTGGGCCTCTCCAAGTCACCCTGCTCAGCCCGGCAGTGCTTCAAGGGCTCAGGAAACCATTTTCCATCCCAGCAGCCAGCCTCAGAGTTAGAAAGTTCTGCGGTTTGGTTTGGATTTCGCTCATCCCTACAGAGGACTTGGTCTGCCAATCTCTACATACATGTCAGCATAAATAGCAACAGATGTACCTTCACCATGTAAAATCTCCATAAAATACAACAAACTCTGCTTTTCCATTTGGGATGAGTCATTACCCATATGTTTGTGATACTCCTTCCTTTGCAGATCTGAGGCCCACGTTTACCTTGCGGGAGACCAAGTGCTATTTCTTTTCAGGAGGTTCTTTCTGTCTTGAGAATTGATTCAGCAACATCTTGGTCTATTTCTGTGGGAGATCTTGAATCGGCCTGTGGAAAATGTATGGAATTTTCTTTACGGGGCTACGTGGCATGCCTCAGCTCTGCCCTGGGAACTATTCTTGGCCAGAATATTTGAAAACCCGCTTTGGTGCTCCGGGTATTGCTCATGTGACTGCTCAGTGGCTGGTCTCTTGCATGGAACATGCTGATTTCAGGAGAGTTTGTTTGTTTTCTGACACTTCAGAGAGAGACATGTGGTGCTGGGTGAGGCTGCAGGCAGGGAATGCAGAAATTGAGTAATTAGGGGGTGTCATTTTGCAGAGAGAGGGGGAGGGTCTTTTGTTTGGTTTTGTCTCATGTGAAAGTTGTATAAAAGTCTTTTCCATACTTAGGTCTCTAAAAGGAAGCTGTCCTTGAGGAATTTGCCTCCTATCAAAGGGAGTAGAAATTTAAATTTTTCTCTTCTAAAAGAAGAATGAAACTTTTCATGGCTACAGATTTTGAAAATACACAAAGTAAGGAATGTAATGTAGCAGTCTAATGAACCCTCCTAGATTCAATAATTATGAACATTTTGCCACACTGGCCTGTTTTCCTTTTCCTTTTTCTTTCTTTAAAGTACTTTTTAAATAACTCGGACAGTATTGTCAGATGATTTCTGATCCATATGCATAAGGAATTTTGCCCTTATGCGTCTCCAAATGAAGACATGTTTTTACAAACAGCAGAATTGTTACAACCACCAAAATGAGCAAAAATTCCTTGACATTATCAAATGCCAAGTCTGTAGTATTCAAATTTCCTGGGTTATCTCAAATATATCACTTCCCAGTCAGTTTGTTGAGACCCGGATGTGAGCAATATCCATTTGGGTGTTTGTCTCCTAAGTCTCCTCTATTTCTAATAGTCCCTTTGTCTTTGCTTGGGTTTCTCCAAAAGCAGACCTTATGATAGGGACTTGGATGCAGGCATTTTACTTGGGAAGTAGTGCTAGGATGCCAAAGTGAGCGAACAAGAAAGGTGAGACAGGAAAGGCCGAGAAAAGATACACAGATGAGCAGGTATTCAGTATGATCCGCTGGGTTCAATTCTCCAGGGAATCCTCTGAGAAGCTGTGTAGCAGGCATCTCAGAGTTGTCCCACCCACAGCTGGGGCAAGTGGGGTCTTTACCCCCTGACTCTCACTCCTCACTGTTACTCCTGGGTCTCCCTGCTGGTGGGCAGAGGCTGCTCCAGTGAAACCAGAGGAAGGCCTGAGATGGACAGACAGAGAGCCCACGGGATCTTGCTGGACACGGCTAACCACACCCCCTGTGGCTGCTGAGGACTATCACGGGGTGGGGCAGGAGTCAGCTACATCTCCCCTTTCCTTTCCTTTTTGATGCCATCGATTTGCTGTCCTGTGAAATGTCCGTGTTCTGGGCATGACCTGCTGTGTCCTGTTGGCATCTTCAGCTTGTGGCTCTCTTGCCGGTGTTCCCCATGCGCTGGACGTTAGAGCAAAAGACTTGACTAGAGCCCACTTCAGTTTGTTTTGGCAAGAGTCCATCATAGGTCGTGTTCTTTCTGCAGAGCTGATGGGGAGGTTCCTGGGTGGTGTGTGTCCGGGAGAGTGAGCCCTTTCTTACTACAGAAGGTACCCTGGAGAGTTCAGGTCCAGCTTCCTATTTCATGGGAAGAGGAATTGATGACCAGAGAGATTACTGACCATCTCTCCTACAGCATGGTCTCCTAGCATTTATTTCACAGTTTTCATGTATTTAATCACCTCCTGCAATGCACGCCCTGCCCTGGACATTCCACTGGAGCCTCCTTCTCTCTTCCCTTGACATCAGTGGCCCCCCTGTTGTGTAAACGCCAAGGGCCTCTCTTGGCTCTCATTCTGTAAGCTACCTCTATAGCTTTTCTATTAATAACCGCAGTAGCCCTCTGAAAATACTTGCTTGTCTTGTCTTCTCTGATCTAACTCTCTAATCTTCCTGATTAATTCCTCTTAATCAAATCCACTTGCTTCTAAAATGTAAGTATTTGCTAATATTTGAGTGATACCTTCCAGATACACTACAACTCAAAAGAAAATTCTGCACCAAATTAAAAGAGGACTCCGGGGGTCAATAGATAATTCCTGTACTTGTGAGGATAGCAGAGAATTAAGGGATAAGGGTAAAGAAAATTCTTTCAGTTCCTGATAATGTTCCCCAACTTGAGAACATGGAAACAGAGGTGTGACTGGGCCACAAGAGAGATGGCACCACATTCCCAGGAGGCCATTCCCTCCCTGGGCATGAGCAGTGGGCGCCAAGCTGGCTGAGTACCTCTGCGTTCACGGGCTCCCCATTGTTTTCTCAAGCTTTAGAGAATGATCTGAAGGCAAGATTAATACAGATGAGAAATCTGCAACAGTCTCTTAGGAAATAACATTGCAGCCCTAGATCGTTAGTGACAAACCATCATTATTCAGTTGATCCTGCCACCGATGACATGCCTGGGTGCTGGGTATCAGAATAGCCCACAATTTCCACTCACCATGTAGCAGGTGAACAAACAGAAACCTGAGGGCCCCCCTTCCTTATGTCTCCCTCCAAAGTGCTGGCCCCAGTGAAGAGGTTTCTATTTACATCTATCAAAATTCAGTGGACAAATTTGCCTGTGAACTTAGTTCCTTCTCTAACTTCCTTGGGAAAATGAATGAATGAAGTGATATATTTGTCCAACCCCACCCCTCATGAAATCCTTCAGAGTGAGAGTTTAGAAGATTTGGCTTTTTCCATTGATGATAAATTTGGAGCTACCATTGAAAGGTGAGCGACAGAATAAAAACAGAGCTTGGGACCTATAAAAAGTATTCAGTGGAAGGGGACAAAATGAACCTAACAGGCAAAAAAGAGATAAGAGAGATATAAAAGCATAATCTGAAGTAAATGTTACACCAGAAGACATAAGGGAAAATGTGTTAACTCCTTCATACACCTAAGTAAAAGAAAGGGTAAATGAACCTATTAAATGAGAAATGGCATAAGATAACAAAATGAAAAGGAAACTCCACAGGGAGGTAAAATCAAAGGAGAGAAAAGAATGCTATTATAGAACTAAAACTACAGTAGAAGAGCCAGAACATGGAATTGATGCCAAAAAAATTGAATCGATAGAGAACTATCTCGAGAAAATCACTCAGAACAGGGAGAAGGGCCAAGGAGAGAAAAGGATCAGAGGCAAGATGGTAGTTATGGAAATCAAACAATGAAGATTCCGTATATGGTTTGTGGACCTGGAGAAGTCAGGAATGATGAACAAAACATGAAAAAGGAAATATGCAGTTTGCAAAGTGTCGCTAGAACAGGCAACGTAAAAAGAAATGTGTCAAATACCAAAGACTCTCTGAGCAAAGGTGTAGGGCTTACAGAACAAAAAGGAAAATAACCCTTCAAATCAGTTCAGCTGTGTGTAAGAGTGCATTTGGCACTAAGTGGGTTAGACCAACATTGCTCTGATGTGAGGCAGGCCGTATATAACTTACAAGATTATTGTAGGATGAAGTGCGAAAGCCCTTAACAAAAGTAGCCTGTTTCCTGGTACATAATAAATACTTGGTAAATGCCATCTATTATTACACACATTCAACCAGAGGAAATAAGTACCCAATGATAGAAATCATCAAGCTAGTTCAGGATTCACATTAGAAGTAACCCAGAATTTTAAGGAGGAAAGTTTGTGGCCAAGCATTCCATAAACAGTCAAGTTGTTATTCTTGTTAAGGCAAAAGGAAAGCATACAACAAAAGAGCAAGAATTGGGGAAGTGTATCACCAATTCATGGAAAAGTTCATTTGCAGAATTTTCCAGCAATGGAAAACATGAACTGAAAAAGAACAGGAACATTATGATATTAAAGGACTGTTAGTGAGTGTGAACCAATTAATTCCTTTATTCTTAACCCCTAGGAGATTCTGATGTATGTACCTTCTCAGAAAAAAATGTATTTACACATATACATAAAAATGTACATAATATACTAGGTTATTCAGAAATCTGTGGGAATTAATCCATGGCCTTCTTTGGAATCCATTGATAATAGACCCTGTTTTAAACATCAACCTCAATTTCAGTAAGATTGTTGTGATTACAAAACCAAAATTAAATGTTAAATTTGTGATGGATTATATCTGTATCTATAGGCATCCTATAAACATATAAACACACCTATAGATATATGTGGTGTAAAGTAATAATTCTAACATAATGCATATGAACAAAAACTTCACAGCCAGCAAAGTATACCTATACAAACCTGGAAGTGAAGCAGGTGAGTGGCAGGAAGAAAAATGCGTAAGTATGTAAATGCATGCATTTTGTCATTTTAAAAAATTTTCCTTCTAATTCTAAAAACACAGCAAAATGCCTGTTTCCACCACTTCTATTTAATATTGTACTGAGATCCTAGCCAGTGCAATAAGGCAACAAGAAGAAAACTAGAATCATGAGTTCTTTAGGATATACCCCAGCAGTGGGATTGCTGGCTCATGTGGTATACATATCCATGTTTTGGTTAAGTGTTAACAGCTCATTCTGCAGTGTCTGCAGCAACCTACATGAGCTCCACAATGGTGGATGTTTTCTGCACTGCCATATATTTGGCAACACCTGACACTACCCAGCTTTCTAGTTTTTCCCTAATGTGAAGGGTACAAAAGATATCATTGCTGTCTTAATTTGCAGTTATCTAATCTTTGCAATTGTCTTTGAATATACCTTCATTTGCTTATTGGCCTTTTAGGGTGTCTTTTCTGAAAATTGCCTATCAATATCCTTTACCCCTTTTTCTGTTTTGTTGCTGATTTTCCAAAATCTCTTGGTGTGTTTTTATATTAAACCCTTAGTTATGTGGGTTGAGACTGCACATCTTGGTTTTATTGGGATCAAGTTTCATCATGTTTTCATTTTGCTGTTTGTACTTCTAGGATTTTGTTAAAGAAATTCTTCTTCACCCCTAGGTCACAAAAGTACACACACATGTTCTTCTATTAATTTCATAGTTTTGATTCACATATAGGTCATGAATCCATCTGTAGATTTGTTCATGATGTTAGGTAGAGATTCACTTTTGTTTTACTTCACATAGTGATCCAGTTTTCTAAACAATATCTACTAACATTCTTTATTTTCTTTATTCCTATTTGGTGGCATGATTATTACTCATTAAGTTCCCATATATATATGGGTATATCTTTGAGCCTTTTATTCTGTTCTGTTAATCTTCATTATTATTATGGCTGATCAGTTAAGTTCCCTCGCTTTGCTGTTCTTTTCCAAATTTGTTTTATTATTCCATATGCTTTTCAGAATACTCTTATTGGATTCCTAAGCAAACCCAGCTGGGATTTACTTGGAATTGCATTGACTTTCTATAATAGTTACATAAATTTTTTATGTAGGCACATATTAAATATATAATAATTTTGTGAAGAACTGGCCTCTTTGCAATATTAAATTATTCCATCAAAGAACATGGAATGATTCTTTATTATTCAGATCTTTGTTATTACATTCTTTCCTGAGTTTTGGATTTTTCTCCATAGAGGTTTTATGTATTTGCTGGTGTTCTTATGTTCAATATAGTTTTGTGTATTTTTTGTTTTTCATTTGTTTTTGCTATTATGAAAGATAATTTTTTGCTATGTTTTTCTAATTAGTTATTGGAAAAAAAATTTAGTTATTGACCCTTATGAACTGACCTCAAACTATGCAATCTGTAGTTGTACAGCCTATGGATTCTCTTTTTTTCTATGTACAAGAGCCTGTCACATACAAATAATATCTGCTTGTCTTTTCCTTTCAAGTTCTTACTCCTGTGGGTTTTTTTTCCCTTTAGTTTCTTTAGAACATTGGTTAGAACTAAGGTGGAAATAATCTGTGTTATTTGGGGTCAAAGTGGTTAAGCAACATGCATATCCTCTCCACCATTTTCTCCCCATCGGCTGACAACGGATTCCAGCCTGGGAGGGGAAAGGCAGGATAAAAACATGGCAGAAGCATTCATCCCTGAGTCATCAAACAGAAGACAGGTCTCTGAACGCCTGATTAAGTCATTGCATTTAGAAGTCATCTGTTTCAGCAGCTAGTGTAACCCTAACTAATGCAAGGAAACTTGAAAAAATTAGAGATTCACATCTTGTCTTAGGCAGGAGATCTTAACACTACAGAGATGTAAAATGTCCTTACATCAGTCTATAATCCAAACACTCTCCCAGTCAAAATCCCCAGTAGGGTATCTATATCTATGGGAATATGACAAATGATTCTAAGTTTTATCTACAAGAGTAAATATTTGAGGGAAAAAATAAAACCTAAGCAATAAAGAAGGTTATTAAAGAATTTGTCCCATAAGACATTGTTAAATTAATTAATGCCATATATATACATATATATATATATATATATACACACACACACTTTTTTTTAATTGTGACATTGGCAAAAGAATAGTGACTGATTAATAAACCAGAATAATATGGTACTGAAATATAGTCAGTGTATGCTAAAGGGGATTTTAATTCAATAAGGGAAAAGATATATTAAACTAAACTATGCTGAGTGCTTCCTTTATATCTCACAATAAAATAAATTTCAGATAAATTGAAGATTTTATTTCATTCATTCAACAAAAATGTATTTGTCAAACACTTACTATATGCCAAGCCCTGTTTTCACCCCCAGAGATTAAAGTTAACAAAAAAGACAAAAATTCCCACCCTCACAGAGCTTACATTCTAATGGTGGGGAGAGAGACAATAGGACAATCAAATATGTGAAACATGTAGTAGGTTACATGGTGACAGGTGCTTTGGAGGAAAATAAAGCAAAGAGTAGAATTAGTGTTTTCCTGGTAGGCAGGCATGGGATGCAGTTTACATGGAAAAGGAGACCTTTTCGTAAAGACTTGAAGGGGGTGAGAGAGGCACGTCTCTGCCATGTAAATAATGAAATCACAAGCTACTATAAGAGAATTTAGGCATTGTTTCTGTAACTTTGGAATAGGGAAAATTTTTCAAAGCATGATACTGAAGCTGGAAATCATAAAGATAACAAATGGACAAAATTTAAAACATAAATATTTAAACAAACCTAAAAGACACATGACACTCTAGGGGTATATAGCAACATATTCTCATACTAAGCGTTTATATCTAGGGTGACCATATAACTTTTGTCCAAACCGAGGTATTTGGGAATGCTATTTGTACTTATACCAGAAGAGCAGGCAGAAAGTAGAACTGTCTCAGACAAACTCAACTGAGGTCTTATAAATAAGACAGAAACCTCAAAAGAAATCACATAAATGATTAAGTGCAAGTGGAAGTAAACATAAAATTATGTTAGGCCTCACTAATAAGAAAGGCAAAAACAAAACAAAACAATGGGACATCATATTTCTCACTCATCTATTTTAATGATAAAAGTATTGATGATGCTTCTGTTGAGACTGTCCAGGTGGGACTTCAAAATGATACAAATTGAGTTCTGGGCACTTGGGAAAAATACATCAAATTCTAGATGCCCATATTATTTAACCCTACACTTCCAATTACAAGAATAAATTCTAAAATAATCAGATGAACAGACAAAGCTATAGTACTGGGATGTTCAAAGCAGGGCTTTTTACAACAGCACAGCACCTGGAAGCATCCAATTTTCATCCATACGAGTGTGTTTAAACATATTCTTATATAGTCATACAACAAAATACTATACAGCCATATTAGTTAAAGCAATGATAGCCATCACAAACAAAACAAAAATGTCCATATGATAAAAGTTGAATTCTCTCTTCCATTAGGTCCAGAATGAACTTCTTTCATCTCTGCTTGAAAAATAGCCAGTTCTTGTCTCAGCAAATTTTTTCTCATAAAACCTTGTGAAAAACAGATAATGGTAGCCATCTCACACTCATAGTGACTCTTTCCAGCAATTCCCCTGAGTTCACAGTCTTGGTACGGGCATGGTCAGCCTTCCAGTTCACTGCAGACAACAGTTTGCCAAATGTTTTGCCAATGCATGATGGAGTACTTGGCCCTCCGGTTTCTTAGTCTCTTTACTATCTACCATTCCACTGCTAAGCAAGATGACATATATGTTAGGTTGAGGTTATGGAGGCACCCCATTTCAAAGCATCAATTTCTTTAAAAGTTAAAGTAATGCTAGCTGCTATTGTAAACAATACTAAAAATGTGTAATAGCTCAAACGTGATAGAAATTTATTCTCATGTACTTAAAATGTTTCTGAATGGTGGGCAGCTGTCCTTCAAGCAGTATTTCAAAGATTCATAACCCTTTTAAATTTGGAGCTCCTTCATCTCCTAGGCTCCATGGTCACTAGCAGAAAGAGAAAAAGAGAAGAGAAGGTACACCCATTTCTTACTCATCTCAACCCAAAGGTAACATGTGTCACTTCTGTTCCCCATTCGTTGGTTAAATCTCAAGTCACAAATTCCAGGAAGGCTGGGAAAGGTAATCCAACTGAGTAACCAGGAAAGGGAGGAAGTAGATTTGGTGACCACTATATTAGTCAGGATAGGCTTACTAATGCTGCAGTAACAACTCCAAACATCTCAGGGACTTAACCAGCAAAAATGTATTTCTTGCCCACATGAGGTCTGGGTGGCATTACAGTCACCTGTCTCTGTGTGATGACTCAACAATCCAAACCACTCTCATCTTTTAGCCTCATCATCCCAACGCAAGGACTTCCCTGATTGCTAAGACAGTGAAGAGGGAACCTGGAGATTCATAAATGGGCTTCTCAACCCTTTAGTCAAGAAGCAGCACTTGCTGCTCTGGCTCACAGTTGGTCCCACGGCCATGCCCGCCTGCGAGGGGGTGAGCAGCGGGGGTCTTCTGAGTACTTAGAGGGAGAGAGAACCAGGCATTGATGAATACTAGTAATGGCTAGCATAACCAGCCAGTCAATCTCTTTTACCTCTACATTAACATGATGATATTTATGAGTATTTATTTTCATGAATGGCCTTGAATTATTTGTTATATGAAAATCTGTAAAGTGGGATGAAACAGAAAGAGCCTGACACCACCTCTGAAACCTATGTACTCATAATTTGGGTGAAGGCCTTCCCCTTTGGGATTCACATGAAACTCACTCCAACACGTACCATACTCTCTGCCTTTCTCCTGTTCTTTGTAGAGACTCTTTGCCTGACATCTGGTCATCCATGGACTAGGGGGTGTCACCCTACTTTTTCTTCCTTTCTTCTGGCTCTGAGCTCATGCTGTTGTTGAAGTCAGGCAGTGAGTAATCTGGTCTCTCCCATGCTACCCCATGCTTACCCTAGAAGTGGGACAGAGCATCTTTCTTCCATGTCTTCTAGGGAGCATCGCTGAATGCCCTGGGGATTTGGGAAAGCAGCCAGAAGGATTACAGTTCAGGTCCACATAGAAGAAAATTCCAAGTGAATGTTAGATTTTCCAAGGTGCCTCAGAAGGTCCTTCTGCCATGTTCACAGCTCCACTTCTAAGCTCCGAGCCTCTGGGTTTGGCCTCTCTTTGGTCTGCTTGTCTCTAGCCGGTCATGACTTTCATGTCCCACTGTCCAACTTTGAACATTATACGTCAAGATATTTTCCTAATTGTATTTATTCATACAATTGCCTACAGAATGGGAATTCTGATTTCTTAAGATAATCAATCATAAGTTATGAAGATGATATCAAGTATATATATTCATAGATAAGTAGTTATACTAGAACACACACACACACACACACACACACACACAAACACATGTTTCAAACCAACATGTTAATTGGTACAACAGTACCAAAGTGGCTAGAGTGAAAAATGGTTTTTCTCGCTCTTCGATCTTCTGTATTTTTTTTTACTTTTTCCACAATGAGAAAGTATTAATTCTGTATTAAGAAAAGATGAAAACAATAAAAACTATTTTAAAAAGCACATTTTCACCAGTCTCTTTAAAATGCCAGAAATTTTTCAAATTCTGTGTCCCCATTCCAGTTCAGAATCAGTCTTGCCAAGGACTGACTGACACAAACTAATGGGTATTACTGAGATTGTGGAGGCTTACTCACTGTGAGGCCCTGGCATTCAGGGGGGAGGCTCACACATGGATGAGAGAAAGCAAGGTTAACATCTCCTTTTCTTTCTCCCTCATACTGCTCTTTAGGCCAGATCACAAGGCACCAGGAGAAGAGGGCAAAGGTGATAAGAAGCACAGCTGAAATTTTTAATAGGAAATGCCTCATGGTGCTTGCAGAAAGGGCAAGGGGAGAGAGGGTGCTGTATATCTTAAGGTTGTTTGCAAATCAAAACTCATTTTCCTTTATAGGTCTATATAATAATTTTTTTTTCTGAGGAAAAGAAATTCTAGAATATTTCTGATGGATCCTGACTAAGATAACTGGATTCACCTAAAAGGTATTTGCTTTCTCTAAGTCAGGGTAGTGAATTCTGTGTTTGTAAGATCTAAGGTCCGGAAAGATAGGAATGCAATGAACTTGTTCATTCAAAGTATATTGAACATTTGCTCTCTTTGAAGGTCTGGCATTTGAATCAGTAAATAGTGGCTCATGAATTCTAACCAATATCCATATGGATGGATGCATTCAGCAGCATGTCCAGAAACACATCTCTGCACCAAATAAGAATTTGTAATTATCAGGCATTTAATTAAATATTAAGTAATGAACACATGTAAGAGGTCAAATAATGGTGTGAGAACTTTTAAAGGCCTGCAAAGAGACCTCCAAGCATGTTAAATATCTGATCCCACCACTGCTTCCAACATCTTCATCCCTGCCATCTGATGAATTTGTGAATCTATGATTCAAGAATTTTTGTAAGGAAGGTGCACAGATGTTTATAGCCCATGTTAGTGCTTCTCCTCTGAATTTTCTCTAGCACACTCCCTGAATTCTATCTGCCTGAGCCTATGTGCCTGCCAGGTTCCTTGAAGTCCCATGAAGGAGAAGAGACAGTCAACTGACGGG
Organism: Manis javanica; assembly: GCF_040802235.1. Lineage (NCBI taxonomy): Eukaryota > Metazoa > Chordata > Mammalia > Pholidota > Manidae > Manis > Manis javanica. Next base: position 61,692,948 of record NC_133164.1, on the reverse strand, counting down.
CATCATAATCATCTAAATGCTTCTGATACTGAGCAGTGGTCTACTTCATAAGTATGTAAGAAAGTGTTTTAGAACAACTTGCCTGCTCTAGTCAGGATAGGCCATTTGCCTCCCCAAAGCTCCCTGCTGTGTGTTGACATTTACATTTCAATCCGTTGCACGCTTGGGTAACTCTCCCAGGTGGCTGTTCTCCATGCAGTGACTCAGTGATCCAGGCTTCTTTGATCCTCTTGCTCTGCCATCTCAACATGAGTCCTTCACAATCTGCAGCAGGGAAGTCAGTGTTTGGAGAATTCATGCCTACTTTTCTATGTTTTGGCCCAAAACTGACCCATGTCACTTTCAGTTGTAGCCCACTGACCAGAACAAATCATATGTCCCAGCCTAATAATGAGGGTATAAGAAATGGAGGCAAGCACATGGAATATCAGAGAATTATCACCTCTGATCTTTGCTTGACTTCCTTGTATTCTTTCCAAGGAGATATTTGACTAGGTTTAGTTGACATAGGTACATTCAGAATGGGGCACTCGGAGTGGGTGGAATTCCTATTGGCATCTCCATCGCAGCCAAGCTTCCTGTGCTCTGAACATATGTGGTTCTCTTGCTGCTCATCTTACATCTTGGTTTCACTTCCTCAAAAGAACATACAGCACAGCAACCAAATTATAAAATATCAGTCAGTGCCACATTTATTTTTTAAAAAATGTTGTGCATGTTCATCCCTGAGACTTCATACATGCTCCTTCCAGTACATCCATCACACACACTCTGGCACCATGCCCAAAAGTCCATGGCTCAGGTCAGGACTACAAACGAGTGTCTAAAATAAGATGGCCATCTCCTCACCAAACACTGATGGAATCACAGCCATGTACCAAGCTGGCAATATAATGACAGAACTCCTACCTTCAAACACTGTGGTCCAGTAGGAAAGATGGTTAAATTAATTATTCTAGCACCTCATGTAATAAGCAATACCAGGGATGCTAAGGGACACCTGGAAAGGATAGACTAATTCAGATTAAGAAACCCCAGCACAGAATCCAACAGACGGTGAAATCTGAACTAGATAAGAAATACTGAAAGAGTGCAGACCAGTAAAGAGAAAATGAAAGCAGATCCTCAGACTTCCTGGAGCTACAAGTGTGTGTTAGGGGTAGGATGGACGGGGGAGGAGTAGGAATGGGGCTGAGAAAGTAGGTGGAGCTCCACCACTGAGGTCCTTCTGGCTTTTCCTAAAAGAAACCTTATATACCTGGCCAATTTTCAGTTTCAACCCAGGAAATGAAGAACCACCCAGTATCTCACTGTCTCACTTCCTCCGAAAGGTCGGGATCTTATTAATGCAGCCTTGAGATCAGAACCCTAAAGAACAGCTAAAACCTCATTTGCTTCCGCTGGTCTGAAGCCAGATGGCAAAATAATGAACAAATGAAATCAATACAGTACAACTTGCGTCTGGTCACCCAGACATCCTTGCAGCCTCTTAGGTTTGTGTCCAAAACTATCCTCATGGCTCACAGTGTCCCAGCCCCTGCTACTCATGCCCCTGATTCCTTCAGGAAGAGTGGACCACAGGTGTGGCCCACCAGGTTTTTCACCTCTTGGCTGTCCTGGTCCGCTTAACCCCATGGCATTCCCAAGTCTCCCTGCCTGGGTTTTGGGGGCTTGGCAAGAACATGGGATTAAACACTTGACAGATGTGCTTGGGGTCAGAGGGCTTTCCTTCTTTTGCTGATTTGCTGTTTCTCTGACAGTTTTACCCTGTCCAGGTCCTCTGATTATTTCTTATCCCATCACACGATGAGGTCTGGAGGTCTGTGACTTTAACTTCGCACATATGACCAAACTCAGCAAATCAGGCAGTTGTTAGGGACCCAAGAGCTGGTCTACAAAAGAGACTGAGTAAAACGCCACCAGAGGCTGGTGGCGAGAGAAACCAGTCACAAGAAAGTTTATCTCGGGAGGTTACAGACAATGATGGGTGTTGCAAAGTCTTAAGGTCAACCAGTATCTTGGCAGTTGAAGTTCAGCTTGCCTAGGGTAAGAGGACATTATCAACTTTGCTCATGCTCTGAGGAATAGATGTGTCTGTTACCAATCCAAGGAGCCCAGGACACTCTAGTAATAAATGTTATGCCACCTAGCAACAATAGCTGTGACCTTGAGATGAATTGTTTGGAGAACAAGTCATATCAGAGTGACTTTTAAACAGCTGTCCCCTTTCAATCTCCTGTTTTTCAACTGGGAAACCATTCCCAGCTGAAATGCCACCCTCTATCTTTTAAGGGGGTATATATTTCAATTTCTATGTGTCTTGAAAAGCATATGCTTTCTTGCCATATCTAGAATGCCTCAACAATTTTGATAAGATGGAAAATGGATGAAATGTTTGTGCATGGTGATTCTTCATAGAGGGAAGTAGGTCTAGATTGTTCATATCTTTAGAACCCACTCCTTGGCTCCTTTCCTGAGATGGCAAAGACAATGGCAGCTGCAGGAAGTGACGCTCCTGTAGTAGACTGCTCTTGTAGCTGTATCAGAGATTTAAAGTGGGAAAAAGTAGGGTGTCAAAGGATTGCTGTTTTTCTATTCAGTTGAGTAAAGAACACATTCTAACAGGACCACTGTTAGCAGTTGTTGATGCAAAGAGATTTCTGTTTGGGATATTCTTGGATCCTCCATTCTTGGACTGGACACAATTGTTTTAGTTACGTAGGACCAGGAGAATTTGCAAAGTTATCAACAAGAGCATAGGGTCAGAGAGAAAAAATGAGGCCAAGACAGGGAAGTTTAGAAATGTAATCTCATTTCATCCTCACAATTACCCGTAAATGGAGATATTATCTCCAATTCACAATAAGCTAAGGACGGGGAAGACTTAAGTTACTTGCCTGAAGTTACCCATTTAAGTGGCAGAGCTGGGCTTCCAACCCAGACTGGCTTCGTTCCATAGCTCTTGTTTTTTTTTTTTTCCTGAAGGCAGTACAGGTTCCTGAACAAAATGTTCTGGGCACCTCAGACTCTCAACTCTCATCAAAGAGCCCAGCAAAGAGGAGGGGAAATCCATTCAGAACACTATTCTCGAGTGACCGAAAGAAAGAGTCATGCTTTGAAGGCGAAGACTTTTCTTTAAAACTACACTCTCTACTCAGCTCATTCCTGAAGAAAGGCTTTAGCACACAGAGAATATGGCTCTTACTCGGGTACTGGATGGGATCCATGTGGCCTTGCTCTGGTAATAAGTCTGCCAGGGAGATATTCGATCTCCAGCAGTTGTCTGAAAGCATCACTGCTTTTCCATTTCGCCTTCGTCCACCTCTGCCTGCCCTCCACCTGCTCCAGAGGAGAATGGGAGCATTCCGAGCTCCAGGAGAGAGGAGCACAATGAATCCAGTCTGTTTGGGGAAAAAATCTCTTTTCTGTTATGTGGATGACATGAATGGCTCAAGATGAATATCCAAGGACATATCAGCAATTGGTCGGCAGTGGTGGAGGGAAGGAAGAAAGCCTGCATTGAGTTTATGAAAGTTTTCCACTAAAGTCAGCAACAGCTTAAATTCAAACCAGGCCCAAGACGTTTGCATCTCCATATGAGCTGTTCATCAAAGAGCTAAAAGAAAGGAAATCTGAGCTGAAGCAGGATCTGGCCTAAAAGCTTTCAAGTGATTCCTTTCCGTAAGGAAACTATTTCCTTTGTCTGTACAAGTTCAGGAAAGCTGCCTTTTGGAAACTGGTTCACTCTTAATACAGGTTCCAATTCTTTGGGCCAGTTTTAAAAAAATCCTAAATAAGGAACTCTTCAGTGTAGTGTTCTTAACACACACACACACACACACACACACACACACACACACACACACACACACACACACACACACAGTTGTAAATATATAGGCCCTGTTTATTCATGCTGGAATGCTACATGACTTAAATACTTAATCTAGGGTGATTTAAATTAAATTGAATAAGGCAGAGGAGTGAAGGAGCTAGCACTGTGGAAGTTCAGATTATCTATGACCATGCATGCTAAAACTCGGGGCAATCACATGCCTTTGTGATATCTCTGACATGCCTATAAAAAAAAGTGAGCCCAGAGCAGAAATCTACTCTTAACCCGCTAAGGAAAGTGGACTGTGTAGGCAGGACTGCAGTGTTCAGCAGTGAGAAGGAACAGCTAAACTCCACCAGGAGAGGACCTTAGTTGCTGCCCCATGGCAGGGTTCCTCTCTTTCAGCATTTCACGGCGTGCCAGTTCCCAGGGTTATTCAAAGTTCGTAGGGGTCCCCCCGAAGCCCCTCTGGTTTTCTGCTCCTCCTGTGTTCCTGGAGACGTCTACCCTTCAGCGGTAGCTGGGGTGGGACGACAGCAAGATCCTCATTAAGGGTTTCCCAGTGGGTTTTCTGCGTGATTTCACATCCCTGCATTAGTCTCTCTTCTGGCTTTTGCCCCCCACCCCCACCCCCGGTTTCAAATTTTCTTTTTTACTCTGTAGCCTAATCAGATTCTTAGAAATGAGAGCTGGAAAAGCCCCTTAAACTTGTCTCCTGCATTCCCTGCCAGGGCACGATTTTTCAGTATGGCTAATTTTCCATAGCTCCAGCCAGGCCTCCTGCTAAATGTCTTACTCGTGAGGTTCCCACCCCTTCCCCTTGGGAGACACCTTCCTTACCTCGAAGACTTGACTGTAAAGAGTATTTCCAAAAACCTAGCCATTATTTCCTTTCCTTAGTTTCATGCTATTCCTCAATGCCTCCTCTCCTGGAAGTGGGTTTGGGTTCCTGTGTCCACTGCGCCCCCTGCAGGAGCCACTTACTTGATCTCTGCAGAGAGCAATGGCTATTTTTAAGTGGGTTCTCTTGGGGGCAACTATGAATCTGATTCTGGGTAATCCATCAGTGGACCAGAATTATTAGGTTTGTAGTTCAGGAGATTTTTACATTTACATTTGGGGTGGAGAAACTCTACAGATGAAATAAAGTCGGAATTTTGCCTATTAGCTGTCCTTATTTGCATTAACTAGTCAGTGAAATATAAGTAGTACTGATGGTTCTCCTTTCTGTTCATTAACAAAGCAATTGACTTTATCTCCTGGGTGCCCTTTCTAGGAACCAGTACTTACAGTGTTGAGGATGGGGGTGTCCATAACCTTTCCCTGCAGAAAGAACCCCAAACAGTGCTCACTGCAGACATAGTAGAATGTTCTGGCTGATGACCTGCCCTCAGACACCATAAAACCACTGATGGAATTTGGTTCTCAGTCAGTTTTTCTCCATGAAACTCTAGATTCAGGAAACTTTCAGACAGATCCTGGAATCTTAGAATAAAGAAAGCTTCTGAAAATGAACTAATAACAACTCTAAAAAAAGATTTATGACTATTTCTGAAACCTGACATGAGAAATGCAGCAACCAAGGCAGAATTTGAAGAAAGCCACCTACTGTCTTTCTGCTTTAGTTGGTGGGAAAAACCCAGCCATTCTTGGAAAGCTTAGAGACTTGCCTGATTACAGATTTACAATTTCCTTATTGCACTAAAGGAAAAATATGTTAATTAGTGAAACCTTGTGAGCAACTTCTTTCATTTCTGTCACACTATGCATGTCAGTTGTATAATTATAATCTGACTTTCTTTGGGTCTCCTTGGGGTCATTGCCAAAAATCTCACAAAGTTTGGGGAGCCCAGGAAATTGCCCGGCCAAATGGAAATATCATTTCATGGGGAACAGCTTAGCACAGTAAAACCTCTTCTCTTTTAAACGAACTCTTCTCTTTTTGGCCTCATGTCTCAGTTTTACACCGTTTGCTTTAGCAGTTACTCGCAGTTTGAAGACATCCCTGTCTCAGTGGCTTGGCCCTGACCGGCCCAAGTGGGAAAAAATTTTGCTTTCAAATATCTTGTTACACTAACGGTTCTTTTCCCTTTAGCAATAATTTTCATCTTCAAACTCATTTTGGGCATAGGAGTGATTCCCAGTACAGGATCCCCAAACACCTAGAGGTCCTGAAGGTAGTAATAGGAGTCTATATATTTTACATATTTCAAAAAGCCTAATGGAAATCACATATTTACTCAGAATAAGGCTGCAGAAGAAATCAGTAACATTTCTTTCATTTGGCTAGAAATATAACAAGTCTGTGTGTCAAGAATGGATGATTCGTGTGGACAGGAGAGATGTCATTGTCACCACAGGGATTCGTGGGGATCGTGGGTGGATCTCAAGCTGTAACCCTGGCCCCATTACTTTGGTAAGAATCAAAAAATCTCGGAGTAAATAGTCTGAGGTGGGAGGTGGGCAGGGAGCCATTTCTAAAAGGGAGTTTAAAAGACGATAGTAAAGGGTCTTTGCTCCATAGTGCTTATTAAGTGACCTCTCAGTCCTCCAGGCCAGCTCCTGGGAAGTGCTGCAAGGAATCCGGTGACCCTGGGATTTGTTAGGGCATCTTGTCTGATTTCTTCCTTCTGATGGAGCAGGAATGTGATGTAGATTCCAGGATGATTGCTGGTTCTGATTCCTGCTCATCAGTGCCTTGCTTCTCCATCTAGGAAATAAAAGGACGCTGTGTCATCTATTTCTTCATTCATTGGAGAAGAGGGAAAATAAACCAGGTATTTTCAATGTTTGAATTATTTGTGCTGTCCGATGCTTTACAAATATAATTCATTATTACCCTATAAATCCCCCAAAAGAAAGAATCCAAAAACAGATATATATATATATATATATATATATATATATATATATATATATATGCATATTTTATACACAGGTATACATGTGTATATCTTGCATGTATTTGTGCAGACACATATACTGTTTCTATACTGTTTCTCCCTTTTTGGTCTGATTTATTAACAATTAGTGTTCCATCAGAAAATGAGTTTTATGTGAATCACACACTCCTGAAATGATTTCAGTGGCAGATCATATTTTACCATTGGGGTTTCAGGAGTCGCCGTGGAGCACAATGCCATCTCCATATTCATATTTCAGATCTGTCAGGACACCCGGATAGTTCATCTGATCACATGGATTTCCATTCCAGGCCTTGAGAGACAGGAAATCCAGCCATCACAGACAGCCGGGGCAATTAAACTGAATCAGCGCTCCGGGTCTCAGAGGATGGCTTCTGGGTTACCATGGGGGACGCGGGTTGGTATGAGGTTTAATCAGGCACTAACAGTACCTTGCTGGGAACTTCATGGTTGATAAAGGCAACCACAGCAGACCAAGGAGCTCCTACTTTTTAAAGAGAAAGCAGCCTCTTTTGAAATGTAAAAAAGGCAGGCTTTGTGGCACCAAGCAGGACTGGAGAATCCGAGAGGAGTTGCAGAGGCTTCCTTCCAGTCTTCTTCCTGCGTTTTGATAACAAAGACGCCCTTAAGGCTAGGCTTTCCAAGGACCCTCCTCAACCCAGCGTCGCGCTCCCTGGCGGGTCCCATGTGCGTCTCACTACTAAACTCGTCATTGTCGCGCTGCTTTGTGAGCCACATTGGGCACAACCAGGTTCTTGAGCCATGGAAGGGCTGGATCTGTGGGCGAGAAAAAGAAGACCTAAAGGAAACGTAGAAGACGTGCCACGCAGATGGGGCGCAGGCGTGCCTCGGCGGGGGCCTCCTCTGAGGTCTGACTGCTCCTGCCGAGGAGGAGCAGCGACAGAGAAGGGGGGATTTTCTGCCTTGGAGTCTCATTTTGCTCTCACCCCTTTAAAGGTAGTTTTTATTGTCAGCCAAGGGGACGGTGGGGAAGGGCCCTATTAAAAGGGGGCCTTAACTTGCCTTTATGTAGGCTTGCCATAGACTTTGTCATTAAAACCAGGACGTCTTAAAAAGTGAAAGGGAGTGATTAATAATCATCAGAGGCGTCACCCGGGGTTATCCCAGGCCAGCCAGCCTCCGTGCTGTCAGTCGGCCTGGGCCCCTGGCCCAGGAGCAGCAGGAGGCCCGCGCCCAGACAGCCTCCTTCCTAAGCGCTGCAAGGCAGGCCTTGGAGAGCCACAGGCTAAGGGAGTGCATTCAGCAGGGCAGCATGGGACTCCCAGCTTTGTGGGGAAGGATTTATGATTAAAACAATGAAGCGAAACAAGGGCATTTCTTTCACCGCCGTGTGGCTCCGTATTCTCTTCCAGGGCTAGGAACGCCCATGGCATCTATTTACTATTACCTGCCGCTCTGACCTCCACGGCTCTTTTCTAGCTGACACAGCAGTGCCCAGTCCCTTGGGGGCCCTTGAGTGCTGCCCACCTGCCCCGCCCAGACATCTCTCTCCTCGGAGCTGCCCAGACCGTCACAAATACCACCTTTAACCTTCTCCAGCTGCCAGCTCGGGGCCTCGCCCCTGCCTTCTCATCGCTTCTCTAGCATCGCTCACCCGCAGTGGTGCGGCTGGGGGCCACGCTGGGGACGGTCGCTGCCCACCTGCCCGCCCTCGTGAAGTCCTAAGTGCCTCTCGGGGCGGTGGGGGCCGGGGTGTGAGGGGGGAGCGGGCAGCACGGCCCTGGTCTCGGCCACCTGTCGCCATTGCGGGCATCCGGCCTGCCCGGCCTTGGCCGGTGACCGTCCCCGAGAAGGCAGCGGTGCCAAGCCCCTCAAAGGCTCCCAGGTGCCGTCCGGAGCTGGTTTATTCTCCTCGCCGCATTGCCATTCCCTTTCGCCCAGTTCATACAGGAGTAGGAGGAAGAAGACCTGAAGAATATGGGGGAAACAGGGACTCAGGTGCTTCTAGAACATTCCCGGGGTACAATAACAAGGGGTGACAGCAATTTTGAGGCAAAGGGGAGAAGGGACAGGCGCCTACAGGTATGGCCAGGATAATGAAATGTTGGTGATAAAAAGGGCCAGGAATGCAGCCAAATGTCAGAGGGCTCCTCTCCACTCCCGACGGAGCCTTTTTTGAAGGCTGGTTCTTAAAAATCGGAACAAAATTTTGTGTCTTTTGTCACAATTTCTCTCCAGTGTGAAACACGATAGTATTTAAGCCTAAACTGACACCTCTGTGGTGCCCTGAAGAGAAAGGGGTTAATTGGAAAGGTTGCCAACCTTGCAGTACGTGGGCCTGGAGCAAATGCGTGGCGAGTCCCTGCGCGCGGGCCCCACGGGCCCGGGCTTCTCTTTCCAGAAGATGTGACGCTGGCTGCAGTGCGTCTTACCTGTCAAGCTATTTTTTTCCTTGCTAGCTTTCATTTGTGTTTTTCCTCACCTTTTGGAGACCCCTTGCCTCTCCTCTCTTAAATCTACACTCACCACAGAGCAGACATAATCCCAGATTTTCAGTAAATCAACACTATTTGTTCCCCACCGACTGGGAGAATTTGATACTGACAGACTGTTACACCTAAAAGAAAAATACTGCCACAGTTCCTCGCACAGTCTTCGCCGGGAAGGGAACGCAGGGAGGAGCGGGTGCGGTGTCCGTTATAAATTAGCTAACACAGCCCGCTATTCTGAAGTTTATTTCACGAAAGTGGGCGCATATGTTACCCTTGCCTTGCCCAAGGCCTTGACCAAACAAACCCGTACCTGCAGCCTTTCCAAATGCAACTAACTTCCTTCAGTCAGGGCACTGGCGATTTATTCAGACGGCAGGAGGGTAGAGTCCACAGCCTGAGAGCACCTGGCGTCCTCTGTGTGTGGAGGAGGCTGAGGTGTGGGACTCTGTGTGCCACAGGCTGATGATTCGGGGCTCCATCCTATGAAGGCACATTCAGGCGGTGGGGTTAAAAGGGCAGTGTCCATTGTTATTCATCTCTGCATCTGTGATGGACATGGCGGCAAGATTGAGACTTACTGAGAACAGAACTGGCTTCAAGGTATCTGACTCTGTTTCAACTTGTGATGTCAGGTCCTGAGCTTATGCCTAGAGTTAAAACTGACTTCCCCTGTGGAGATCAGGACTTCTGCCAGTGTCCCAGGCTGCCCAGTAGAGGCATGCTGGAGGCCAGTGAGGGACCCGGTAAGCATAACGTAGGGCCTAGAATGTGCAAAACGCCCTGGGGGACAATAACTGGCAGCCGTAGTTTCACCATGATCCCAGTCATCACCAAGACCAGAGGGAGTGGGAGGCTGAGGTACTGCTTGGCAGACCTTAGATAGGAGTGACCACTGAGAGCTCATGAGCTACCAGAGGTCAAGAACAGGGGACAGACACCGGCAGCAGCCACTCTAAAGGTTGTGCAGGGACGGGGAAGGGGTTTCACCACCACTTAGACTTGGGAAATAATGCAAACCCATCCCCTTCTGGGAAATTCACAAGCCATATTCATTTATTACAGTCTGTGAGAAATCCTCCCAACATGAAGCTGTAACTTAGCTTTTCCCATATTTATCTGAGAACTTACCTACTCCTCACCCTTCAGAACACCTATTAACACCTCATAGGACTACTTTCGGAATGGTTGACCTAGTCATCTCTCTGCTCCTGGAGTCTGTCACTGGTCAGCACCAAGAACACTGTCAATAGGATGCTACAAATGGGGGCTGAGCCCCAGATGTCCAACTAGGTCCTCGGGATATACGAGTAAGCCAAACAGACAATCGTGTCCAAATGAATCTGATATTCTTGCCTATTCTCTGTAACCTCCATTTGATCAATGAGGTTCAGTAACAGCCCCATCTCTCAGGGTCACTGTGAGTGCACGGAGCCAGCCTGGGACAAGCAGGTGAACTGCTGGTTGACCTGACACAGGATGGGTGTCCCAGCGACCCCCACAGGGTTCTTCAGGTGGGGGACGACCAGCCTTGGGACACTTGCATTCAGCAGCAAGAATCCCTGCCATTTGGCTTTGCTGGGCATTGTGTGTTTGTCTATCAGTTCCAGCTCTGTGGCTGCCACAGCATCTGAGTCAGGAGGTAAAATCACTCATTTTCACTTTACCTCGGTTTCCTAACATGTAGCAAAGAGGCATGATTAATAATATTCATCTCCATTTCATATCCCCTTTGGGAGATACCAAGCTTCCTGTAACACATGATATAGTGCCTAGGCCCTCTGGGCATTCAAGACCACTTAAATTATTTCACAAAAGGAGAATTCCATTCCTCCTCTTTCATCCTTTTCAACCTCTATATGTATATATTTTTTTCCATAGGTCATGTTTCTCTTTAGGCTTCTGTTTGTTTTCTGAAGGCATTGGCTGATGCAGGAAAGCTATCACTCCTGTCCTCTGTGAAGCTGAAAACCCCTGACTTCTCCTTCAGTGCCCAGCGATGCCCCTGCCTGTCGGCATGCATCGTCTCCTTCGCTCATCTTCCCTGGCCCCTCTCTGTGTCTGTAGTCACTGATTAGGGGCCCTGCAGAGGTCTGCCCACACCCTGTGGTCTCTTTCATTCCTGATGACCACACCTCTCTCACAACCCATTGACATGTCAAAAGCTGCTATTCAGAGGCTGGCTGATCAATCCAAGTAGTATTTGGCTGGGAAGACTCCCTACGCCCTCTGCATCTGCCTGAGATCTTTCTGACCCTGGCAGCCTAGCAAGCAGGAAGGTCAACGTGCTGGGACAGTGATGTGGGGGTCTCACATGCCTTTCAGTGAGGGAGGCCATGTGAAGCTGAAAACCTGTCCATGCTCCCAATGTCATGACCTAGGCCACGTAACCGTACTGGGAAACACCGAGCACGCACGGTCACAGATGGACTTCCATCTCCCTTGTGTCTTTTCTTGCTATACTGTTGGGGCTGTACATTCTCCTCAGCCTCTGGGCTGGAGCCTATTTGCTTTGCATAACCCCACCCCATGCCCACCCCTTTCATTGGATTGGATCATAGGTTTTCATCATCAGTGACAGGTTCTAGCTCGTCTTATCTCCCGTTGCAGGTCAGTCAGTGCTTTATTGGCCCATGTTCCTGGGAGGTGAGCCCAAAGACAGGAAGGGGAGAAAGAGATGAGACAGAGAGAATGTGATGGCTCTGAGAACTTGAGAGTTAGCTTACAAAAGAAGGTACTCTAAATGGACCCTTAGGAGAAAGGTGCTCATCTGAAAGTCTTATGCTCTTTTGAGATGCCAGATAACAGTCTTAGCCCGAGTAGATGCCAGACACTCAGAAATTGTGTGGTCTACAAATAGGTGCATAAACAGCTGATGAGATGTTCAGTAAGTTCTGTGGGTTGTGCCAAAGTCAGTGCCCTGGTTTTGATACTAGACCATCACTATGTAAGATACTACAGTTGGGAGAAACTTGGGGAAGGGTACAGAGACCTTTCTGTATTATTATTATAACTGCCTGTGAATCTATCATTACTTCAAAACAAGCAGTTCTAAATATTGAGTAGCGAGAATAAGAACGCATTTTATTTCCAGAATTCAGGACCTTGTGATGGATCCTGTGTATGCTTTAGGTCCAAAAAATCTGCCGTATCTGAGCAGACTTTTCTCATTAAACATTTTATGGAGGTCCTAATAATAGAGCAGGTACTGAGGGTCTGCTTTGAGCATGGTTCCCATACAAGTGGCAGAGAATAGATGTTGACTGAAGACAGAATGAACGTGGGAAAGAATGAAGGCCCCATTTTACCAACTGGACAGCCAGGGAATCAGTTTTCTACCTTATAGCAAAGTGGCTTAATGGTTTAGAATATAATAGGGAACCTAAACATATGTGGTGACTGGTACATTTGATCATAAAGAAGGTTTTTAAACCATAAACTCACCCTGATTATGACAATGAGAGTGTCTTCCAGTGTTGGGGTCCTGAGTATCAGTATTTTTCATTTCTTTGTCCCCCCTCTGAAGGGTGGGTGAGAAGTTTGGTAATGGCAGGAGTAAGGCCACCAGATCTTATACACACGAAGCCTCTTCAAGACTTTGTAAGCCCGTGTCTCTCCACCAGAACTGTAACAGGACTGTAAGGCTGTAGCACCTGAAATTGAATGATTTTGCTGAAGTAGAATAAAGAACATCAGTTTGGGGAAAACCAAGTGTCAAGATAATCCGTCCACTTGAGCTCCTCAAGGAACATGAGTTTCATGCCTCCTGTCTGCTCCTTCAACCTCTTTCCAGATGGTGGGCAGCCCATCTACCTCAACCAGACTCACCTGCTCTATCCCCCCCCAAGGTGGGAGCTCTTCTGACCATGCTTGACAGAATTGAGAGGGACGACACATTGTGGGCAGAAAGGGACTCTCTTTCCTGTGCTCAGGAATGAAATCTGGCCCCAGATCTCATCCATCCCATCAAATAGTTGATGAGATCTGTCACAGGAGGAGTGGGTAGGCCGCCTCCATGCGGCTCCAGGAGGCAGAATGGTGGAGGAGCAGGGCCTCTGGTCAGAGCCTTGGGGCAGTTAAGGACTGCCTGACCCGTAGACCTCTTACGAATGGAATAAGCTGCTAATTCAGGAAGGAGTCTGTTTGCTTTCTCTGGGACATCCCTGCAGATGCAGGGTGGTTATTTAAGTGATGTGGAGTAGAAGGGGTGCTGCACAGGGAAGAGACTTGAGTTAGACTGTCTGATGGTTCTAAGTCTAAGTTCACATGCTTCCGCCAAGTTCAGCAGGGACTCCTGAGGAACGTGTGACACCCAGCCAGAGACCAGCAGCATGAGAAATGAGCAACAAATGCTCCCCGATCATGTCCGTTCCTATCTCCCCCGAGGCTCAGGACAACTGTCCCAACAGCCACTGGCTTCTGCATTTTAGTTCCAGCTTGTCTGTAACAATCTCCCTTTTTGAGCAGAGATGAGAGGGAGGGAACAGAAAGGGCCAGTATCCCTCAGTGCTCACCAGGGTTTTCTGTTCTTTCCCAGTGGGCAGGTGAGTGGGAAATAACACATGCCGATCAGCATTTGGTCAAAGGAACCAATCAAATCTCACAGCACAAAAAAAAACTTTCAAATTTTCTCTGGAAAAGAACTCCACCCTCTCCTCCAAATTTTAACTCATTATAACTTAAAATTTTACTTTGGAAATCATGCCAGCTTCTAAATTTGAAAGAAACTTACAATCTCTGAGCATCTGCTAAGTGCCTGGTATAGTGGATGGTGGTCTTGCTTCCTTGGTGCAGAGATGTACATAAAGTGTCCTATCGTCAAACAGGAATCATTTAATATTTTCTTTGCAGACTTTGATTTTAATACAATAGCTCCAGTACTGTGCAATAGCTCCAGTGGAATCACTGTGCCTGGATCTCTGCATTTTTCTTTTATGAGCAGATAAAGATTTAAGAGGGAAATGACTGGGAAATTTGTGTCTGGGTTAATGTAAATAAGACACAAGGTTTTCATGCCCTTCTGCTTTCACTGGGGACTCATTTCCCTAACATAGCCTTGTTGTAAAACAATCCACTCCTGAGGAGGTCAACAGTGAAAAGTTTGTCTTCTGAAATTAGTAATCAAAAAGTGAAAATAATTAATAGAGAAAACAGCATAGTTCCACATTGCATTCCCGTGTAGATGTCTATAGAACAATAAATCAGTGGGGGAAAGAAACAATATAGGCATTTACAATTAGGCCTCATGCATAATGCCCTAGAAGGAGAATTTGTGTGAAAAAAGGCAACATCTGCTGCAAGTTGGTTTATAAATAATACAGCTAGATATTCAGGTAGTGACATGACAGACGGTCTCTTGTGTCCTTGTGCTTTTGTGTCCAGTGCTGAATGTTTCTATCCTGCAGCTTGTGACATACATGCCTGGTCTGTTTGTGCTCGGGCCAGGAGAATCTCTCTTCTCCAGTTAAATGCTTCCTTGCCCAAACCATAGCATTCCACATCGACGACCCAGATATCCAGAGAAATCTGCTCCATTTGGTTTTAATTGATCCCTTACTGTGAGAAGGTAAGCGCCTGGAAGAAGGGTGATGAGATGCACATTCGGTACCCTCCTCCATGAACCAGTTTCTTTTGTGTTGACACCCTGGCTTGACAAAAAGAATGATGGTTAAGGTCAAGTGCCTAAAGCTAATTCTAAACCATGACAGATGAGCCAAGGCTTGGACTCTATCTTATCTGGGATGTTCTGCTAAAAGGTTGGGATCGCCCCTCATTTTTTAAAGTCTCCTATTTCTCAAATTAATGAAGTTATCACAGATCTAGTATTGGTGGGGATTTTTTTCTTTTATTTTATTATTCAGCTCTTCACCACTTTGCTGACAGCAGCGTGAGTGATGGCTTTCAAGAAGATGATTCTTCTTTGCCATGAAGGAACTGATAAATACTGCCTGTCTCTGCAATAAATTGTGCATGAAATAGTCCACTCTGGCAATCTACAGAGTTATGGTAAGGAAAAATGGCATTGTGAGGAAATACAGCACAACTGCCATTAACTGAAACCCAGTTGACCAGAATCCTCAAGTAGCCTGAACCACGTTTTCATTTGTTACTGTTTTTTGTTTTTCTATTTATGTTCCACTTTGGGTGGAAGAGTCATAGCAAAAGAAGGTGCTGTTGGGGGCTTAATCAAAAACTTCATTTCTAGGGTAATTAACATAGTTAATAGACATTTATTTACCTCTGCTGCCAGCTATGGCCTCCGTCCTATACTATGAAAGTTCTCACTTACAGTAAGGACGCAGAGACCTAGAAGCCCCCAGAATTATCAAATAAAAATATAAATAAGCTTATTAATTTTAATTTCCTACAATGAGAAGGCAAATGAATGTCATACACATGCTTTTCAACAGTAAAGATTGAATGAAAAGATTGAAAATTAAGATATTTTTAAAGTTTAGAAATCTCAAGCTCTGGTTTTGGTACATTAAAATTTTTGCTAAGAAATACACAGCGCATTTCAAATATAAATTCAAATTAGTTTTGGGGTCAATTGTTAGTTTTTTTGGATGGGTGCTTCAGACTGTTGTTTTCTTGAAAGTTGTTATGGTAACTTTTCTGTAATAGTTACATATTCTTTCTGTAGGACTGGATGTCTTTCTCTAGGATGATGGCCAAAACACAACTGTTGCTTGGCTTGTGAACTGAGATGTGTTCTCTGTCCTTTCCACACATGGATGTTATATGTGCTAGGAACCCAGTCATGAACCCAAATACTTTGTATCTTTCCCATGGATCTCTACTACAATGTACTCTGATGTTAGTCGTTCACACAGAATATGAATTTAAGTCAATGTGTTAACTTTTCCAGGGATGGTCCCCATGTAATGATCGTCACAAATAGTGAAATAAAAATGTTTGTCATCATCCTTAAAAAAGTCTCAGTAAGTAGGTATTCTGTCGGAGACGAAGAGTCTTTCAGCACTATGCTATTGTTGGCTTAGAAAGAACCTTGGAAATCACCCAGTAGCCCATTCCAATTATTTAGGCTCACCTCATATCGAGTCCCTGCTTTATGTCAGGTAGCACACTGTTTCCCAAATCTGCTGTCTCATTTCATCCTTTTAGAACTCCGTGAAGTTAGGATGATTATCATTATTTCACAGATGAGGTAATTGAGACCTGGAGAATATTAATTTACGGGCTCAAGGTCATATAACCAGTATAGGCAGAGCTGGTGTTTAAAACTAGGTTGTCTGGCTCCCAAAGTAGAGGTCTGTCAGCTACATGACTAATGAGAAAGCATTTTAAAAAGAACAGGAAATATGGGACTTACCACTGACACTCATAGTGATGAAATTCTTGAGAGAAGGAGGGGAAAAAAGAAACCCCTCTATCATTAGCTTTTGCCATAGTAATGCTATAGCAGGCCCCCAAAACTCAGGAGATTAAAACAAACTTCAGGTATCTGTGGAGCATCTGGAAGTTAGCTGGTCTCAGCTGGGCTTAATTTCAAGCTTCAGTTTGGGTTCAGGTCTGTTTTCTGTGTCTTTTATCATTCTTGGATGAGGGGGTCAGCCAGGGCATTCTCTTGGCAGTGGCAGAATCCCAAAGGAATAAGGTCAAGCATGTAAGGACATTTCACATTGCTGTTTGCATTGCTTCTGATAATACTCTATTAAGCAATGTGAACTGCAAGGTCAAACCCGAGGTTAAAGTAGCTGTTAGTGGAAGGACACCTGTCCCAAGAAGTGTCATCCAGTCACTGCATCAGGCTCAAAGCCTAGGGTCTCATGGACCAAGTCAAGTCTGGATTTAGCTCCTCTTAATTCAAAGGCCAAAGAACTAAAAAGGCATGAGATATGTTTCCTCCACCCCAATGCACAATGGTGGGACAGACAGGACTGCTCTTCTTCGAAAAGGAAAGAATGGGCAGCACATAGCTGCCACTGATCATAGCATGTCTGAAGGTCTCCTGGGAAAATGCTGTCAAGTGCTCTTTCCCTAGAGGTAAGATATGTTTTCTGATCTTGCCCCAGGGCTGCTCCCTGTGGGTCTGTGTCCATTCTCTGTAACTCTTGACTCTACCTTCTGGATGGTCTTTCTTTTTCCAACATCCTCTCTGGCTGTTTCTGATGAAACCAATAAAGAATACACACTTCTCAAAGGCTGAGCAGTTTCCTCAGGCTGCTTCCTGTCTCTAGAAACTTGGGGCCCATAGAATGGCTTACAGCTTGAAAAATCTTAGTCCTTTTACATGCTAGAGTGTTTTTGACAATATAGGTCTCTCAAAAGCTGCCTGGGTTTTCTATGTATTTGATTCTAGTCAACTCCATATGCCAAGAACACACAGAACACATGCATGATTATTTATAACACAGGCCTGACTGAATGTATAGACTCACTTATGAGTACGTTAGCCTCATTAGACTCCTGTGGGACTTTCTCCAAGATTTTGCATTCATCTGAGATGATATACTAAGCACTACATTATTTCTTTTGTTGGTCGAACAGAGGTGTTACAGCTACCCCTCTGATTTGGTCTTTCTATTACTGATTTATCTTACAAAGATCTGATTTTTTTTTATGATCTCTATCATACTGGCCACACCTTTGATTCAGTGAGATTCAGTTTTATTTCCAAAACTCAGATTTCTGAACTTTCTATATTCATTTAAAATTCCACTTGAAAAAATAGCCAGTTCTTTTCAAAGTTCTTCCCTTTCTCATAGCTTATCAAAGGCAGCTAGTAGCAAAGCTCAGCTTTCCACATACTGCCGTAGATCTTCTCTCTCAAATCTATAAATTAATTAGGTACACCACCTACCTTCCACATTACTGCAGGCAACCTTTACCAATGTTCACCACCACATAACATGAGTTCTGTTTTTCAGCCTCCTTTACCAGGTTGGAGTAGTTTTGTTTTGTTCTGGTTTTTTTTTTTCCATCTCAATCTAGCTGCCTATAGTACTTTTCAGATCAGCATTGCTGCCTATAATAGTTTTCAGATCAGTCACTGTCTGGTTCCCAAACAACTGCCACATATTTTACATTTTTATTAGGGGAATAACCCATTTCCAGAACCTATTTCTATATTCATCATTTATCCACCATGATGTTTCATAACAAACAAAATTCAGTGGCTTTTGAAAACAATCATATATTAATGTTCATGCATCTGCGGGTTGCCTGGAGGTTGACTGATCAAGGGTGGGCTCAACTGGGTTCAACTCCAAGCTGCAGGTTGGGTCCAGGTCTGTTCCATGTGTCTCTCATCCTCTTTAGCCCAGCAAATCATGTACTTCTTATGGTTATGGGGAAATTCCAAATATACTTGTAATGGTATTGGTAGAAAGTCCTGGAAAACTTTCAGCCTCTACTTGAATCCTTTTTCTCTACATCACTTTAGCCAAAGTAAGTCAGATGTAAGACCCTATCCTAGCTTCTTATTGCCGCCATAGCACAGTACCACAAACTAGTGGCTTAAAACACCACAATTTATTGTCTCATAGTTCTGTAAGTCAGAAGTCTGATGCAAGTCTCATACTTTAGGTTTTGTGAAATACATGGCTTCTGTCATAGCTATTTAACTCTGCCATTGTAACTCAAAAGCAGCCACAGGTAACACATAAATAAATGGGTATGACTGTTTTACAATAAAACTTTATTTATAAAACAGGCAGCAGGCTGGATTTGCCCCACAGGCTATAGTTTGCCAACACCTGATAAAAACTGCCAGAGATTCCCCACCAGGCTGCTTTCCCCATAATAAGCTTTGCTGATAGATCACATCTTATAATGTCAAGTGGGGTGCAAACATAACAAAACAAAAGAAACATTAGTTCCTTATCTCAGGAGCTGATTTCACACTGGACAGCTTTTTGTCTAAAGACTTCCTTCAAATTGGCATGTTCTACCATTTAAGGTAATATTAACAAACTGAAATATTGCAGCTAATTATCTGTCTATAGGCCACATAGTGCAAGATTGCACCAGGTATTTGTGGACAAATCACACAATTATGGCCCAGGAGATTCTATAATGTCCAGGATATCTGTAATGCATCACACCCACCCTGGTGGCTGAGGCAGGGGCAGCCAAGATGGCTACGTCACCTGTGACATGTGGTCATTGCTTGCCTACTGAAGGATTGCCCGCACTCTCCAAGGATGTAGTAGAGGCACATTGCACCCAATGAGAAGCTTTATCGCATCCCCTGGGAATGGGAAGGGCATCCTGATATCTCAAAACACTTGTCTTGTGGAGAAACACTTGTTAGAAACGAAGAATATCCCACAGTTCAGTTCAGATCAGCCTGATAAACACTGAGCATCTCCTATGTGTCCAAACATGGGGCTACCAAGTAAAAATGGCCAACTGGCTGTGTGTGGCATGTGACTGTAAACAGAAGCCCCATTAGGTCTTGTTACAGGTGCTCAGGCCAGCTGAACAGGGCCTCGTTACATTCGTCTTTCTAATTATTTGACTTTCTTGAGCATTGTTTATGGAATTTTAAGCATTTTCTTTATATCAGCTGATTAAAAGGTTGCTATTATTGAAGAAAACATAGAATTAAAAACAAAAGCAGTTAGTAGCTTTTATCCATCATCAAGGAATTAACCAATTGGCAACAAGTGGGACAGCTCAATTTCTTTAGATATCTGAGGCCTAAAAAGCTTAATTGGGGAAGCATGTTAAAAGGGATGGAATGACATTCATTATGGATTAAGTTAATACATTTCAGACCCATCACATGGCTTAATTTAACAAATTCCACATCTCACTGTTTGGCAGGAAATGGCATCTCATGAACATCATTACCAGCCCGTCAGTTAGTGGGATATGCTGACTCCATCTGAAAACTGTTAATCTTGATAATGCTGCGCTTTGCCTTGGCAAAATCCTCTGTATGCTTGGGAAGCTTAGAGCTCTACCGGCAGCCTCCCCGAGGCCCTCCCCTCCCACCATGCTGCTCAAAGTGCGTAGGGAAGGCGTGTCACGCACACTTCCCAGTTAAACCATCTGAAATAGAGCCAGGTTGGTCCACTGCTGGGAAAACTGGATGTATGCTACCATTCAACAGAAATCGTTGAATTATAACATATACATGTTTCTGTGTCATTAGATCGATTCTACTCTGTTGGTAGGGACAATGAGAAATTTGGCAAAAAATAATACAAATCACTAAGTGACTTTTTATTAGTGACCATATATTGAACTTGGAATCTGCATGAATAAACTAATTTGCTCCTCAAAATAACTGTGCAAGGTTGATATTGCTTCTCCTAATTTGCTGGTGAGGAAACTGAGTCTCACCATATAAAGTTAAATAATTTGGCTGTGGGCATGCCTGATACAAGTAGGATTTCAACCAAACCCATTTTGATTCCAGTACTTCAGATTTATTTATACCTTCCATTCCACCATGTTGCTTTTGGAGAAGAATTGGGGCTTTACTCACAATGCTTGAAGCAATTAATCCCCCTTCAGGACTCCAACCAAATGGCGTCACTTCCAACGTGCCTGGAGAGTGCGTGGTGGAGACATCTCAAGTGCCACTTTTCATTGAGAAGGGATGCTCTTTCTCCTCCTCCCCCCGTGAGAAAATGTATCTGAGGAATTCTTCAAGTTCTAAGTCTCATATGTGCCACAGATGGAAACAGAGTCAGGCTGCAGTTTCCCTTTCCCTATGAGCCTTGGGCCATAGGGCTTTGTGGCCTCGCCTGGGGCAGCCATCAAGCATGTATAAAGGTAAAATTACCCTGTGTTTCAGCCTCCTCTACTCTTCCTTAATTGCCTGTGCATTTGTCCAATAATATTATTATATAAAAACAACCTTGAAACCTAGTGGCTGCAACAACTAGCATTTGTTCCTCGTCACTTATCTGCAGTCGTTTGGTGGGTCTGGCTCAGCTAGGCTGGTCTCTGAGCTGCAGGCCCTGGTGTGGAGCAGGGAATTGAGGGGACTGTGCTGGGCTCGCCTCGCCGGAGGTAGGTTTCTGGCCTGCCTGATGTGCCTCTCGTTCTGCAGCCTGTAGGCTATTTCTGCTCATCAAGATCAACTAAGTGCAAAAGAGGCGAGAGAAAGGTGAGGTTCTTGAGGGTCAGAACAGACACACTGTCACTTTCACCCACATGCCGTGGGCCTGTTGGGCATATTGGACCAAACTTATCACCGGCCTGAAAAGAAAATCATAGTTCCATTGTCAGTGAGGAAGGGGAGAATGGAGATCTGCCCCAGAGAGATGGGAGTTTACTAGCAATCAACTCCTCCGCTTACACGTAAAGCTGATCCTTGTAGAGGCAGAGGCAAGCCCCCGACCCAGCACCTCTGAAGAGCCAGCATTACGTGCATGTTAAGTGCCTTGGCGAGCTTATTGAGCACATCAGCCCCCAGTAGCCCACATGACAAAGTCACCCCTCTTGACCTCACGAGAAGCTTCAGAGTCTAGCATCACCATGAGTAAGGGTGGGAATTGAATGGGCCCAGAAGCCCAGCCCCTGGCTGTCACTCGTCCCATTTCAGAGCTGTGGGCCTTTCCCCAGGAGACTGGCTTGGAGCAGGCCATTGCACCATGGCCATCACTGTGGTCACTTGGAAGTCAGCCCTTACGCAGTTTTCAAGAGATCCAACTGATTCTCGGATGATGCCTACACCTCACTTTTACCACCATGTAAATTAATGGCTATCTTTTATTCATTGATCTAGCATTTATAGTCCTTCAACTGTGTTCCAGATACTGCTCTAAGATTTGGAGGTAGAAAGATGCCAAATTCGTAGATCAGGCCCTATAGAAGATAACCATCTAATTGCTGAGGCAAACAAGTAAAAGAACAATAATGCTTTTTTACAGAGCTAATAATTATCATCACTGTTACACAGTAGACATTATTCTAAGTAATTTATTTCAGGTATTAAGTCATTGAATGCTAACCACTCTATGAGGTAGGTACTGCTATTATCCTTTCCTTTTTTTAAATCAGATGAGAAACTGAAGCAGTGAGAGATAAAGTAATTTGCCCCAGGTCACACAGTCATGAAAGGGAAGAGCCAGGATTTGAACCTAGGAAGTCTGGATCAGAGCCTATTTGTTATGAAGTTCCATCAAAATGCAGTAAGTGCTAAGAGACACTCAAACCAGGTGCCTTTGGGAGCAGAGAGATGGGAGAGCACCTACCTCTGTCTGCTCATAGTTCTCGTGAAGAGAACCACCCCTGCCCTGGGTCAGGAAGGGCTGGGCTTGCACGTGCAGGTGGGCTGCATTTCAGTCAGTTGTGGGGCAGGCAGGGAAGTGGGAGAGAGCAGCACACAGAGTTCAGTGCAGCAGGAGCAGAGGATAACTGAGGCACTTTTTCTTGGCAAAATGAATGTCAGGTTGCATCTCCTTTCTTCTCTCTTACAACCATTTATTAGAAACAAGGCTCAAATGCTGGAACTGAAGAGAGAAGAAAATCAAAGCACAGAGATCATATTCAAGGAGAATAGTCCACCTATAAATAAATAATTGAATATATATGGGAAATATTTTTATTTCTGTGCAGACAGGTCCAAATTCAACCTGTCTTGTTATGGTAGGTGGGGTAGCAGCCAAGGATGGGTCTTTGCCAACCATTTAGGTCCAGTCGAATGCAAATTTATCTGTGATTGAGCAAAACAGAATAAATAAAATAACCAAACCCATTAGAAGCTACTTTCAAGAGATTGAATCATTAAAGAACAGTGCTGAGTTGACTGAAAAGTAGAGAAAATCATCCAAGATTGGTTTCTACTTACAGACTGGCTAAATAATGCAGCTTGCTTTGAGGTGACATCATTCATTCGTTTAACAGATACATAAAAAAATAAATATACCGTGCACTCAGTCTGATTAAGGCTCTATTCCAGCCTCTGAACACACAATGGCAAGCAAGGACTGAACAAGACCTCCCATCGTGGAACATACCTGGCAGAGAGGACAGAATGGAATAAGGACTGTGCTTGGTCAGTCGCTCATTGATGAGGGGACCAGATTCCTTCTACAAGCATGTAACTCAGGGAGGCAAAGCTCTTAAACTGTTGAATTGGAGTATTTGTGTGAGAGCAGTGCAAGGTGTGTGAGGTGAGGCAGGAGCATTCTGCACCAGAACTTTTCACATTCACTCTCTCTCTCTCAGCGTCTGTCTGGGGTCTGGACTTCTGAGAAACAGGTTCACAAAACCACAGCCAGTGTTGGCAGTCAGCAGAACAGTCCTGGAGAGTGAGGAGGCCAAATCACCTTTATTCAATCCTTTCCCAAATTCCCTACCGATTAAGAGGTGCTCACAGAAGTTAGGAGAATGGGAAAAGCATACCAGCTTCAGCTCTGGAATGGCTGTTTCACAGTGCTGACATGGCTAGGACTGTGGAGAATAAGGCCATGGAGTCAACTGAGGAATTGGCACATTCAGTGAAAAAGACTTGTTTGAAAAGCCTTTGTTATTTACTCAGAGCTGCATTGCAGGACAACAGGCAAACCAGGGCTGGGTGCTGGCTTGCAGGCACTCCACCCAGATTCCCTTGGATCTGCCCTCAGCGCTCACACAGTCCACCAGTGGCTCTCCCCTGGGGGGCCGCCCTCAGGCTCCCGGAGCCTGCCCAGCCCCTGTTGATGACATCCTCCCCGGGGCATCCCCTAACTGGAGACTGATGGGGGCATCAGGATGAGAGCCCTTAACTTCAAGCAGGACAATGAGGCATACAGCTCCCAAGAGCTGGGGTGAAGCCCAGTCTGTGGGACTCGGCTGAGATCGCCCATTGCTCACCTCCCTCCCTTCTCCACCCTGACCTTTCATTTCTTTACCAGGTTCCCCCGGAGCACTTCCTTAATACCTTCCTTTACCCAGACTTTCATCTGGGGGCCTGCTTCTGGGGAATGCAACCTAAGACCCTGGACAACTGTGACGTGTTCTTTTACTACCATGTCCAGACTTCCTGTTATACATAATCATCACCCAAGACTCCTTCCAAGAATTGCCTCTGGTCAGCAGAAACGGGGCATTTTCTGATTCTCAAGTGAGGGAAGGGAGCTTGTGACACACAGTCAGAGCAAGATAGGAGAGACCTAGTAGTCATAAGGTAGCTATCTCCCAAAGGTGTCTTCAAGGGGTGCTAGTAACAAACAGTCAACAGATAACAAAGTGTTTGTGCAAAGAAATATTAAGTGTCTCTCATTTTGCCGCAATTTTAACTTTCTTTCGCTGGTAGTTGAAAGTGAAGCTTAACTCTCACAGAGGATGATCTACATCTATCCTGGCCTAAGAAGAGGGATGGGGTGCAGTCCTAATAAACTTTATGAATTTGTACTTTTAGATAGTGAGGCTTGAGAGTTCTCAGTTTATGATAAATTTGCATTTGACACTTACTCTGATTTTGTCACTGTTCTAGGTGCTGAACTCACAACGGTAAAAAGGTTAGATCACAATCCTACCCTCATGGACATTAGATTGGACCTAAATGGTTCTCTCTTGGAAGCCTCCTCTTTCCTTTTAGTAGGGTTTATAAAAAACAAAACACAAAAAACAATGCTGTACAAAGCAGCAGGCAGCGTGGGGGAAACGCACATAAATGGTACCTTAGCCACGGGAGGAATGACGGAGGGACAAAAGAAGGGCCTAGCAGCTCAAGTCTCACACTGCTTCTCCACCAGATACACACTTTGAGCTCCCTGTGTTAACTACAAAGCCCTTTGGACATGAGCAACATGTGCACCAGGTCAGCCTGGAAGAACCCTGGAAGTTACATGGTGACTCACTGGGCTCAAAGGCACAGTAATAAAGTAGGTCACATGCTGCACCCTGCTCTGGAGGCTGGCACTATATTTCTTGGTTTTATGAGAAAACTCTCTGAGAGTCCAGGCTCCACAGTCTTTCCATCCTATTCATTCCTATAAAATGATTTCTTTCTTCCTCTGAAAGGTCCTGCACAGCTGTCTGGCACCGTGCTCTCTGAACAAGAGCCACATGTGACTGAAAGCAGACAGCTACCTGGTTTCCATCACCGGGGTTCGGCTCGGGATCACACATCATCCCCAGCATTCTGGGTAATTTGTAAGGAATACACCACTTGACTTCCAGCCTGCTTGGGATGTGTTACAGGAAGGCTTCAACCTGCAGAAATAGAAGATGGTGAAAAGATCATCCTGAGGTTGAACAACTTTTGCAGAAATGCTGTTACTGGAGCAGAAAAAGCATAGAGTTGTAACACATCCCTTAAGAATCTGATTGTTGTCTCAGGACTCAGGGGCAAGGCCAGAGCAAGCTACTCTGATGGCCAGCTGCCATCCCTGAACGAGTAGATCTGGGCTGGCCCTGGATGCAGCAGGTGAAGACCGACTGATTCAGGCTCCCACCAGTCTTTCTGGCATCCAAACAGGGATGACAGCACTGAACTACTGGGTGGGAGCAGAGGGGGCTGAGTTTCCAGTGAGAATAAGAGGCAAAAGCATCGTACTCTCCATTAAGAAGCTTTGTGAAAATGAGGAACGCAAAGTGTCAGCTGCTCCTGGAGGTGCCTCTGAGACCCCCTGGCCTGCAGAACCCATCACCTCCTGGAATCCACAGCCCATCCTTCTCCTCCATCCCTCCTTCCCTGTGGTCTCCGTTCGTGAGACATTTATCAGTGGGGAGGCATTTTGGAAAAGGGAGATCTCGTCCAGCTCCTGGAAATTACAAGAATAAATAATGGCACCTCTGGCATCACTGAACTTACTGTGAAATCAAATCCCCACCAGGGCACACACTCCATCCCACAGTAGGCTGGTTGGTGGATACTGAGAGGTGGACTTGGGTATTTTCCCATGACTGGCCCAAGGTTTCTGGTTGTGGGTTGGATCAAGGGACACACTCTCAGAGTGAAGCCACTGCCACATTAAGGGCCTTATTTTGGGGGTACAGATTGGAGGGCAGGTGGAATTCAGAGCCTCTAAATTTTGAGTGGGCCAAAGTAGACATTGACAAAAGACAGCTCTTTAAAATGTCCTAAGTCATTCTAGGACTATGGGAACATTCCATGTTCCCAAATAATAGCCCCACCCATAAACTATGATCTCTCACAGCAGCAGTAAGATAGAGTGGTTAAAAGCACACCCCTTTGGTGTTAGACCTAAATTGGGATCCCAGCTTTGCACAGGAGCTGTGTAGCCTTAAGTGTGTCACCTCTCTCTCTGAGACTCAATTTCCTGTACCAGTGGGAAGATTGGGAAGATCAAATGAGATAAATACAAGTAAAACTGGGCAGATTTTAAGTGCCCAGTGAGTGTTAGCTATTATTATTTATATGATCATTGTTAGGCAAAACACTTATTACAGTGGATACAATAAGTGCTCAAAAATATAGCTCAATTAGATCATAATTATTATAGTTCTCAGCAAGTATTAAACTCATTTTAAGCTCTTCAAAGTAGCAGGGTCTTGTTAATTATTACTATTATTATTATTATTGTCATGAACATTATTACCTTAGGGAGCTGAGAAACTTCTAAAATCATGGATGATGATGTGTTTGGTAGCTTTACCACATTTAGCTGACAGTCTAGGGACTCACAGACTTCTGCCCACAGACTTCTTAACAGACGTTTTAGAACATGACTAGGGACCAAGATGATGACGTAGGCTGGGTGACTTCTCGCAGATCATTTCCATGACCAGTTACTGTGGGGCACGGGGAGAAATAGGGAATAAAGAGGCCAGGTCTGGGAGGTCCAGCAGAGTGAATAGTACTGTCTGGAACATGAACATGAAGGAAACTCATATTTATTCAGATTTTACCACGTGCTGCCATGTAGGCTCACTCATCCCATCCTCCCGGTGACTCTTGAGAGAAGTAACACAATTTCCATTCTTGCAAAAGATTGAGCTAGTCTTGGAGAAGGTGACTAACTTATCCATGGAGCAGGTTAACCGCAAAGTCAGGATGAGAGCCTGGGACCATGTGGACTCTTTTCCATGTCCTGTAATGCAGGGGGTATGGTCACAAAGCAAAATACGGTGAAGGACATGTTCACAGAACAAGAAAATTCACTGCTGAAAACCTTCTCATGCCCTCGTGACATTCTCTGAAGATGATTTCAGTGCAGGCGGCTTCTGGTTCTCACTTTCAGGGCCATGTCCCAAGAGTGATAACGAGACACCTTAGGAGACCTTCCCCATGACATTCCTGACAACTCTCAAGATAAGTGACCAGCCCTTGACCAACAGGAAGGCTTGTGATCCTCAGCTGCTAAAGACCAAGGCTGTGAGACAGACGATGACTCTCTGTTTCTTGATTTCCCTTCCTGCAGAGAAGGCCTCTGCGCACATGGTGTCCTGGAACTGGAGGAGAGGAGCTGAGAATAAGAAGAGGAAAGGAGCCCGAATGTGAGTAGTTTATCTGATGATGCAGACTCGCTTAGTATCTGTGTTCTTCTCCATTAAAAAATCAAAAGAAACAGGTAATGAGGGTAGACATTTTTAAGTAGGCTTTGAAGAATAGGATTCTGGACTTCCTCTTTCTCTCCTTCAAGACTATATTGAAAGCCAGCCAAAAATTAGCTTCTTTCATTTTTTCATTTTTTTTTGTGCTGTTTACTCTGTTTTGGGTTCAGGTTTCTTCTCTCTTGCCTTTTTGTTATAATAATTTATTTGTAAGGGCCCAGTTCTATGGCAGACTCAACTTTTCCTGGAATCCACTGACTCTTGGCTTCACAGAAACCTACTCAACTTCTCAAGGCCTAGAAGATTTTCAGATTCCTTTGAAAGAGAAAGAGAGAGAGAAAGAATTATTTCTCCATATTTGCAAGGGTTCAGGCTGCCTCGGATGGTGGGGAGGGGATTCTCCTAGGGTAATTTGCAGTCACTAGGGTTGGAGAATCAGCATATGCCTTTCTTCATTCCAGAGTTCATCCATCAGTTTCCAAAGAGGAAGATGGTGTTTACTACTGAAATTTGGCTTTCCTGGCACCAAAAGCCCAACAAAGCAATTGTCGGGAATTAGGAAGGTAAGGACCAGCTCTTCCCAGCTGAATTCTGAGGCATAAAGCAAGTCTTATTTCCACTGCCTACCCTCTGTTAAACATCATCTCTCCTTTACCAGTCCTATTGTTGGGCCCCACTGGTGCTCTCATTCCCTGTACATATCACTCCCACAAGGCATTGCTCCTACCCAACTGTTAGAGGCACATTCTTTCGTATGTATGTAATATGCTATGTGCCAGCCTGTGATAGAAGCTGAGGATCTAAAGAGGAGTAAGAGACAACATTCATATGAAGACAGACACTCCCAGACTAGTAGAAGAGAAAGACACACACACAGAGTAATTATAAATGCTATAATAAAGTAATACAAAAGGTTCAGCAGTTTTGGGTTTTGTTTGGGCTGAATTAAGATAAAAAGACCCAATGAACAAATTACCCCTAAGGTGTTAATTGATGGTTACTTAAGAATTATGCTTTCAAGAGTTAGGGGAATTATTCATGCTTGTTATCTTGAATTCACCACGATGTTTGATTTCATGGTTATCCAGCATTTCTGGGAATAATTACAGTATAGAAATGTTCTTGTCAGAAACTCAATATCAAGACTATTAATTAATAAAAACACTGCTGCTGAGAAACCAAGAAACTTGTAAGCAGACTGTGTGTCTGCTGAGAATTTCTGTGCAACTCCAGTTTGCCGAACTCTCATTACCTCGCAGACACTGACTGCTGACTCCTTTCCCTGAGTGCAGATTGAGTGCCTTCGTGTCCAGTTTCCATGTTCGATCCTTGAGCCTGTTTCTGGGACTCTTCAAAATTGTTTTCTCTCCTCCATAGCCACATGAATCTTCTTTCACAAAAAGGCAACATTATCTTGTGGTTCAGGGAGTTTATTTCATAGATACTATTTAGATCAGATTGCATTTCTCTAATATGAGAATTAATACCAGATTCTTAGCACAGATGATGTTTCTCTTCTGTTTTTTTTTCTATTTAACTAACATATTGTAGCCAGACTATACGTGAACCCTTATACCAAGTGCCTTTCCATAGAATATTTCATGTACTTTTCCCCTTCATTCTGTGAAGTAAATTTCAGTATCCTCATTTTTTCATCTTGGAAAAGAGACTTACAAGGATGAAGGCTCTTGCCTGAAGTTCACAGATCAAAAGTGAGAGAGGTGGAACAGGAACCCTGGTTGGTAGATTCCTGGTCCAGGGTACTCTCAGCTATGCCATGACATTCCCTACACTTTGTGCTAATATTTGAGTTTCCCTGGAAACATTATGGGCAGACCTACAGCTTAATTTCCTGTGTGATGGCCTATTTCCAGCACTGGGTGATGGCACTGCCACCTCCTGTTAAGTCATCAGTTAGGACTGTGCATGAGGAAGAGGTTTGTTGAAAGAATTCAAGGCTTGCTCACTCTGTCTTGCTTTATTTGAAAATGACTTCTCTCTCGTAGTTGGCTTTCAAGTAGCACATTGGACTTATAACTTCTTGAGCACAGAGATGCTCTCCTGAGGACATGTTCTTTATTTTAATTGAAGTCTTCATCATTGGCTGACTTCCAAGTGGTCTACCAGATGTCTTTTTCTTTGCTATAGCTGAAGTAGATTATGATGTTCCAGGTCATTTTTCCAATTTGCTGTACTTTGCTGGCAGTCAGATTTCCTTAGCAAACCACACTTGAGAGGCCAAAATCATGGAACAGGCAGCAATAAGCAAGTCTTCACAGTATGTTTCCTTAGATACTAGCAGGCAAATCTCACACACACACACACACACACACACACACACACACACACACACACACGTGTATACACACACAAACTCCTCCATCTTCTATTTCAGTGGTTAGGTCTGAATTTTCCAAATTTTCACTTCTATGTGACTTTCTCAGGATGTGCAGTCCCCAAAATGAATCCTCGGGGGACTAACTAATTGTCAAACTGGGACCTTACGAAATTTCCTTTCTTAGAAATCTTTCATATTCTTCTCCAAAGCTTGAAGAACAATACCCACTGCTTTTCTCTATGCTTTTCTTCAGTCCTATCCTTTATGTCCTGAGATGGTTTGTTGAAATGAATATCCGTGGGTGCATAGGAACAGGACAGTGCCTTAAATTTCATTCTACTTTTGGAAGCACACACACAGTTAATCCTTACTCATGACTGTATCTATAGCATCTAAAACAGTACCTGCTCCTTAGTAGTAGGTAAACAAATATTTATTGAACCAACTAACTCATAGCCCAACATCAACTGGTTGGCTAAGGCAATTTGGGGAATTTAGTCATTTCTTATTTTTACACTGATTTTCAGAGTCAATGTGACCTTTATCCCTAACTTAAGCGGCACATAAGGGGTTTCATTTTACTTTCTGATTCCATAGAGGAGCAAACTAATTAAACATATAAAACAGATGGCCATTTGGGCTTTATCGGAACCTAGGAGAGTCTCGGGGCCTCCTAAGACTTGTCCTTTGAAAGAGAACTGGAAATTTCCATCTCTTAGCCAAGTTTTGTTATCCTTAGGTGACAGTGTTAACACAGTGTTAGGATGCTTTTTCAACAAAATGCAAACAAAACCAAAAAGAAGAAAAACAATCAAATTAAACCTCACTGCCCACTGGCTGATGAAGCAGCAGATTGTTGTGTTGAGGAAGGGACCTGAACAGGGGGAGGTGGCAGTTTCCGAACAAACTGTATTGTGTGAACAATTTTATTTAGTGCGGAAAAAAAAAAGGAAGTCCCTCATATGGATGATTTATTTGGAAGTTCTGAGCAGATTAACTTTTGGTAAGAGTCAGAACTAAAAACTTTATTGGGAATGCTACGTACACTCCAAAGACCAACAAGAGAATTTAAGTTAGATGTGATTAGTATGAAGAAAGTTACATTTATTGTACTCTTATGTATAATTGATCACATAAAAGGCCTTTTGTAACTATAAAAGAGACAGCCCATTAAATTGTTTTACCCTGAGGATTATACAAATTTGCGGATATTGGATTGGATCACCAGCCTATTGGTTTCATAGCAATGGTAAATCATTAAGGTGCTTATTTCTATTCATTTTCATATATCTGTCTTGCTATTTATTATTAGCCGAATAGCTCCTCCCAGTTTTAGCTTTATTTTCAAACAGATGAACCAATCATTCTGCCTCTTTACCACCAGCAAATGATCTTGAGGGATCTTGGAAGAAAATTTTTGGCAAGAACATAATTATGTTATTTAGTCACGGACAGAGAGTACATAGAGAAAGTCAGAGGCCATCTTATCTCTTGGTTTGAGTAGAGAGACCATAACGTCTGGCATTACTTCGTGCAAATTATTTGAGTTCATTTCCAGACCTTTGACTATTCAGATAAGAATGCGCTCGGAGAGTTAAACGTTAAGTTATGAATATTACCTGGCACATATGGGACGAGCAAATTGGCTCCTATGCTCATGCTAGAGAAGGTTATTGAGGTTGATTCCCATTCCTTATTTATGTCAGATGGCTCACAGAAAAACATAACCTGAGACTCCTCCTATAGCTGATTAAGGAGCATACAGTTGACATTACAGCCTGTATTAAGGAATGAAGCTGATCCAATTTATCATTGTCTGTTCCCTTGATTTACAGTTTTCATTTGGAGAAATATACCTGCCAGATCTCAGTCATTAGAAATGGAAGTAGTAGAAATCAGATGTTTGTGCTGACATGTAGAACTTCTCCAGTTAAGCATCCCATATACATTTTCTAAGGCTAGTAATGACTACCCAGCCTGGTGTTTTCCAGGCACTGCAGAAACTTTGAGATGTACTTGCTGCCAAGGATACCTCCAGAATCTATTCTACCCTTTGTCCCCAAAGCCATCTATGCCCTATGCTGATTTTTTACTTTGTGTAAGATCAATTTCACTTGAATTTTAACTGGAGAGGTCAAAAGGTGTGCGTGTATCTATAAATCTAGGGTTCTGTCAGCCAAATGCAATTTGGTCGAAAGAGAGAGAGGAATGGAGGGAGGGAGGGAGGTGGTGATAAATAAATGGTATTCAGTTTAAAATGAAGTCTCTCAATTAGCATTTAACATTTTTTAAAATAATCAAGATATTAAAGCTAGACAGAAGTTAATGAGCCTATGGAGACAGTAACTTCTAAAGATCATTTTGTGCTTGGGATGTTAATTGCTTTATGACATTTTG
Source organism: Manis javanica (assembly GCF_040802235.1). Classification (NCBI taxonomy): domain Eukaryota; kingdom Metazoa; phylum Chordata; class Mammalia; order Pholidota; family Manidae; genus Manis; species Manis javanica. Next base: position 61,660,578 of record NC_133164.1, on the reverse strand, counting down.
GTGTCATTACAACATGAAATTAAGAGGGCAAAATGTTTCCAGAGTGTTTCTTTGGATACCCTGTTAGGAAGCTATTAAAAGGCAAGATTACGCTGGCAAAACGATTGCAGTGTGTGCCTTTGGGTACCTGCTTCACAAAACGTCATGAATTGAGGCAACAATGCAAAATGATTCCAGTGTGTGTCTCTGAGTAGGCACCCATTCCAGCGCTGGTATGCTCTGATTGCAGTGGGAGATGAAACTCAAAAGCAAGAACGTAGTGGAGTGGAGAAGAAATCGGTGGAGATTTGTGTCAATTACAATGTCAAAATGAAATGTGACAATCATAGGCATTAATGCTGAACTTCAAAACCCCTGAATCCAATACTGTTGAGCAATGACGTTCATGAGGTGCTGAGATTGTCTACTTCTTCTCAGTATGACAGCAATGAAGTCCTTTATTGAAGGACCAAAACAGTTTTATGTAAGAAGTTGCAGAACAATATGATTTACGGTAAGGAGAAAGTTCAATTTACAGCTGGAATTCTAAAATTGCATGAAAACGCGAAAGAACTCTTTTCTTCAGAAAATTGAAAAGGTAATATTCAAGAACAAATATTGAAATACTCTTCTGCTATTGCACCCAGAAATTAGAAGTGATAATCTATAAAAGGCTCTGCCTTTAAAAAAAATCTCTGAAACATATCTAAGAAGCACACCCAGGCACACACCAATATTCCAAGTCGCTCTTGCAGTCTCTCTCCTTCTTTTCCCCAGATGTTGTCTCCTGCTGTGTGATCTTCACATCCAAAGAGGCACTAAGACACAGAACATCTGGGATGCTCCATTAGAGGAGTTAGTGCTCAGAGAAAAAGAGAGTTAAAATAACTTATGTTTCTTTCTGTCAGTCCATAAAAGCGTGCTTACTTTTCAGATGTTTGCCAGCAGGTCAGTGTTTTGGAAAATTTAACATATTTAAAAGTCTCCTGGTGCTTATCTTTCATGCTCCTTCAGTGGGTTCATTTGAACTCCAGGTCATGTTTTATTTTGTATGTGTTGTTTGTGTATTTGTATGTGCAGCTATGTATGTGAGTGCTTCTGTGTATGTGTGCTACACTGGCTTCAAAACTATGGCAGCTAAGAATTTCTGGATGCAGTAGCAGAAGAGTCTGTCAATAGTATAGTCAGGATAGCTGTTGTGGTAAGAAAATGTGTAACCCAATTAGCCTGTACTCAGAAATAAAGAACTAAGAAATTGGTTGAGATTAATATCTCCCATCACAAACACAGTGGGAAAGTTGGTTCGCGTAGGCCCCTGACAGCAGAGTGCCAATGGAACCATTAGGCACCATGCCCACCCTCTCTTCTCATGATACAACACACATTTTCCCTAAACCCTCTCTTCTGTCACAGTTATGTGAAGAAGTATAGAGTCTGCCTCATGAAACAATGGAGAGATGACCTGGGGACACATTTCCTTGACAGGGGGCTCATGGACTTTTTATATCAAAGACCTTGGGGACAAGGAGACCCACATATATTTTCTTACTCTCCAGTGTCCCTGTTTTTACCCACTTCTGTTCTGTAAAACCAAATATTAGCTGAATATTAACCAGAACAAAGAAAGAGAAGGAGCCCTATTCAATTTTGATTCAATTACGTAATTTATTGTATCTCTTAATTTTATACCTCTTGGTAGTTGCTTGGAGATTCACTTCTATTTAGGGAAAAAGGCTCTTGTCGGAATATATTTATGGGATTTCTTCTGACTGCATAAACCCCTTTAACTTTGCTCAATGACACTATAGAAACTCTCAGTGAAGTTGGAATTTCAGTTATTTGCTATTTATATATTTTATAAGCTCCTCAGAGAAAGTGGTGCTCTAAGTGCTCAGTATTATTATTAAGGTTATTATATGCATATGCACTGACAGTTTTGAAGAGTAAATATTTGTGCTAATCATATCAGTGTCATCCACTGTGCTAATTATATCAATATCAACATGCTGATATTGATATAATTAATTAGCACAAAGCTTTACGCTTCAAAAATACATGGCAGTGGCTCTGGTTCATTTGCCTAGAGAGGAGCATGTGTAAGTACAGCTCTGCAATGTGATACTTAGGCTGTTCTATGCAACCAGCTTTCATAGCTGCGCCTACTATAGGAGGCCTTAGACAAGTCAATTGTTTCTTCCAGGGTTTCCTGGGGATTGGATGCTAAGACGAAAAGCATAGGAATAGCTTTCTTCCAGCATTCTACTTGGTGATCAACCGCCTATTCAAGCACAAAGCTGCTCCTGATTAACCCTGAAGACCCCAGTGGAAAGGTAGGTAGGATAAATTCAAGTGTTAAGACAGAGAGAGAAAGTAATTATCTGGAATTAACTGTTGCTATTAAACAACATTCAGTGTGGCACATTTTAAACAAAAACACTACTCGGCAATAAAAATCAGAGAGGGCAGGGTAAAAAAAGGTGTATGAGTCATAAACCACCAGAGCAGGCTGTTAACTTGAGACCACTCATTATTAATTTGAGACTATTGGTAATTGTATTACTGATAGTGACCTTACAACAACAGTTTACATGTATTGTTTTTACTCTGTATCATTTCGTTTCATGTACACAACTCTAGGAGGCACAATTATTATCCTTGTTTCATGGATGAGGAAACTAAGAAAGTGCATAGTCTGGCCCAGTCACACCACTGGTGGGTGGCAGAGCCTAGATTGGCACCAGCTCTTTGCCCACCAATCTCTGCAGTCTTCCCAATGGATGTGCAACAAGTCACCCAGGAAAAGGTGGTCCAGGAGCACTGGAGAAGTGGCTCCTTGCTCTTTTTTATGAGGACAGGAAAGAGTGCCTTGAAGCATACTTCTCTCCAAGACTACTTTGGGGCTGTCTAGAAAGAAGCATAAATCTCAACCACTTCCTTCCCAGAAAGTTAGCAAAAGTAAGGCTTAAGTACAACCTAGTCTATTTTTTTCTGGATTCATAAGCCAATAAACGGAAAGCAGTTTTTCAAAACAGATGTCAGGAGATAATGAAAAATACCAAACCTCCGTATTTTTATTAGCCAGGTCCTGATGATAGGCCAATTTAGGAAAATACATTTTTAGAATCAGATCTTTGGGTTACACTAGTCCTGATACAAATGGGAAAAAAGTGAAACCTCTAATTTGGTGGCAGGCCAAGGCTGGCTCTTCCAGAAAGAGCAGAGAAAAAAGGCCAGTGCCTCGGACCCCCACTTTCATGTTCTTTCCACGGCGCCACATGCCCCCCGCCTGCCCTGCTCTGCAGGGCGGGCCCCGCGGATTTCAGTCTCCCCCAGAGAGATGAGTAAACCTCAGGAATGCCTTATGTTCTTAAATTCAATCATGAAAAGAAATTCAGAATTGTATTTAAAAGTAGAATCACGACTCCTGCCATCTATTCATCTATTTGGCCATCATTTTCTCAATCTTTGAAGGGTCTAGTCATTACCTTAGAAACCTCCTTAGCAAAAAAAAAGAAATAATTATGATTCCATGTAAACAGGTCTCCACTTTTGCTCCTGATTTACTTTTTGCTTTGAAATTTTTTGCATATTGCCAATGCTCATTCCAGCTGACTTTGGTAAGAGTCCAAGAGAGGACCCCAGAGACAGCGGAAACACCAAGACAGCCCCCAAGGAGGAGCAGTCCACTCCAGTGCCGCTCATTTGAACCCTCTTTCGTTTCCCCAGCCCAACAGTAAAAACCTGGGGCTTGATGCCTTTCCGTGTGGGTGACGTTCTCTCCCTAGAAATTTAATGACTCCTGCTTCAGAGTGACACAATTCCTTTCTTCTTACGTGGCCAGTCTCAGAGTGGCTTCAGTTTCTCCACTCGGAGCCTCACACTTGACATCTCAGGTCTGGCATGTCCGCCTTCCCACCATGGCCACCTGTTCCTGCCTGGCCTTCCTTCCCCTCCCTGTCCAACACTGACAGTAACGGACAATTCTGTTGGTCCTGCCTGTACCTGTCCACCTCCTTCTGTTCCCTTCTTGCTTTTCTTCATTTCACCACAGGTGTCTCTGTATTCAGAGGACACCACCTTCCACGAGGCGCTCGTAAGTATCAGAACACATCGAATAGGTGGTTATGCTTTTTTCCCCACTGAGTGAATGGAACTCGTGGCCACCATCAGAGCCAGCACTTAAAAGAGCTTTTCATCTTCCAAGAACTCCTGAAGCAGATGAGGCTCCAAAGGTGGGCTTGGATAAGAGGCTTTTCTGGTCGGGTGGCTAAATGCACTGATTAAGCTCCATGTACTTTGTTTCAGGAGACAGGCACAGAGAGCTTTATCACTTCCTTTGATTCACTTCGACCCATTTCTTCACTTCTCTTTTCTTCAAAAGCTCTAGTCCACGACATACTTTTGCAGGGGGGATGCTTCAAAGAAGGACATTCTTCTGGTGTAAATGATCTGTTTCATGCCTTTGACTCCTGCCAGGTCTTCAAGTGAGCCCCACAGAGAAGCCCCTTGGAGCCTTCAGTGACCCAATGTTCGCCTTTTCTTTCCATGTGTTTCTTGTCACAGAAATTCTCCGGAATAAATCCAGCCCCTCCTCTACCCTATTTCTGTGGAAACCCTCACTGATACCCTCCTTCCATCCAGTCATCCCTATTCCAGGCCTCCTTCTTCTTACTGCAGCTGGTTCTGGTCTTCTGCTTGGGATCTTGGATTAGAAAATAATGCCCTTTAGAAAACGAATCCCAAATATCCTACGACCTTCAGTGACGGCACAGCCGGGCTGCCTCACCAGCATCTCTCGCTGTCAGGCTCTGACCATCCTGCTCCCTTCCTCACGACCTCCCTCCCTTTCTTTCCTCTTTCTCTTTCTTTTCCATCTTCCTTGCATTTCCCTGCCCCCCTCTATTTCTTCCTTCTTCCTTCCCTTCAGAAAGTGGGGCTCCCAAAGGTTAAGTAACCTTTCTACAGTCAGAAAGTGGTCAGACCAGGATTTGCATGCAGAATGAAGGACGACTCAACGGCCTTTCTTTTTCCAGTTTTGGAAGACACTATCTTACCGGCTTTGATAAGGCTTGAATCTTTGATAAACACTTGAATATTTTATATATTCCTGGAACAAAATCACACCACCTGCCTAGGCTCCATTTCCTGCCATGTAAAGATGGGGTTAGTCGGTCAGTCTTGAGCTCAGGGGGTCTTCCAGTTTAAATGGAGCCTGTAGGCCTCAGAATTAGAATGTGAGCCTCAGACTGGATGTTCTTAATACAAGGATAATAATTACCTCTTACTTCAGGGATGATAAATTAAAGAATGCACGTAAGGCCCAGCATGGTTTTCTTACACATAATAAGAACGTAGTAAAAGGTGGTTACCATACATATATTCTGAAACTATTCAGGCCAAGTCCTGTGCTAGATACTCAAACCTCCAGTTCTGCATTTAGACCAGCAGGCTAAGAAAAGGTTGTGCATAGCCTCATTTACATTCTAATAAGTAATACATCTCAACCCCTGTAAATATTCCTAAGAGATGCCTTTCAGCATAAGTAACTGAAGGCACAGGGGATATTTTGGGTCTAGAATCTTCCCATGCCTTACAAATAATGCTTATAGGCAGTTACCAAAGGGACCCTGCTCATAATATCCTTTCCTGGAAAAACATCCAAGGTTGGACTATTTCCACAAATAGGACCAGGAAAATTCCCATGGTACTGAAGCACTTGTTTCCAGGGGGTTAGTGGGTCAACTACTGCTCCCTTTTCCCAGTGGAAAAGTGCAAGTTATCCCACAGGCCACAGGGCTAAAGAGAACTGATGTGGTGTGTGGGAAAGAGCACAGGACCGGGTGGGGAGGCTGGGTGCTCCTCCCAGCTCTGCCCCCGGCTTGGTGAGATCCTGGGAAAACCACTTCACCTGCCGGGTTAGATGAGCCATTCGCAGTCTCATGCCCTAGAAGCACCTGGAGAATTTTTAAAAAGGAATAAGAATTTCCGGGCCCCCCTCAGAGTTTCTAACTCAGTTACTCTGGAGTAGGGCCCAGGCATCAGTGTTTTTAGAAAGCTTGCCAGGTGATTCAAATATGCACCAGAGCTGAAACAACTTAGTAAGACTATGATTCTGTAACCTAGATCAATCTAAATCTGTTATTCTGTAACTATCCATGGGTTTGAAAACTAAATTGGAGCCAAGATATTGGGTTGTAATTCAATGTTCTTTTGTATAATCCACTGGCCCCCTTTTTTCTTTGGTGGAGAATTAGCACTAATTCGTGCATGTGATAAATCATTCTTGTGAGCCTACTATGTACAAGGTGCTTGGAGATGTCACCAAACAGCATGATTCATGCAGGCTCCGTTGCTTAGAAGAACTAAAGTTCCCCATTATCCAATTTACTTTATCCTCTGGGAAATGGTCAGAAGCTCAGGGTACTTTTCCATATGGAAAAATCACTGGGGAGAAGGCTTTTGCTGCTATAGCAGACAAAGGCATTTGGCTGACCTCCTTCTCTTTACTGATAACTGCTCAAGGAGTGGGTGAGAATCATCTCCCTTTGTACCCCTAGATTTATCCTTTCTGCTCCAGGTCCCCCTCACAGATCCAGAAGGTAATGGGAGAGGTAATCAGAGAGCTGGGCAAAGTAAAACAAAGCTAGAAATTGGCCCTCATCTTCGGTGTTGACTTAGAAAGATGGCAAAACACTCTGAGGTACTCAGAAGATTTGCATCTGAATCAGAAGTAAGTGTTCCATTTTTCAAAAATGTTTAATCTAGTTCCTCATAAACCCAAATACCCATTCATAGCCCACTTCTTTCCAGAGGAGAACTGAGGTAAAGGATCAAACTTTGACTAGACACCAAAGCAGATCTCCTTGGGGAAAGGGCCAGGTTGATGAGCTAGTCTTTGTAACATTTCTAGAAGGTCACCCACTTGTTTCCATCTGTCAAATGTCCATGTCTTTTTCTAGTCTCTGTGTATGTTGTTAGTTTTCCCTTCAGGAGCTCTCTCAAACAACCGGCTTCCCTGAGAATCTTTGAATATGGTGGTGAAAAAGCTATTGTATTATTGGAACCAGGCACAGAACATAGGCTCAATGAGGGGAGAGATGTCCTCAGAAAACCCCCTAGTTCTTGTTCCCCAGGATAAGCAGGCCCTCCTTGCAAGTCAACTTTCAATGATAGTAAGAAATTTCAAACATTCTCACAGTAAAACAAACACAGATATACTATTAAGATGCAGAAATCACATAAATTATTGAGACAGACAAATCTCGATACTTGAAGCTCACGTCTTGTTTATTACTGCCATACCTCCAAACCCCTCCCCAAGTGCCCATCTGCTCTGCTGTGCTGTGAGGGGTCTTCTGGTGGAGAAGTGTGAAGAGCACTGGGAAAGCCTAATGGGCTCTCCTTGCAGTTGGGGAATCCGAAATCTAGAGAAACTTTGTGTCTTGCCTAAACACGCGTGGCAAAGCTGAGATCAGAATGTGCCTTCTGTTGCATATCCCAGAGCTCTTCCAGCCTATAAAGGAATGTCACAAAGGAAAGCCGAAGGGAAAAAGTACTTTTAATTGTGAACGTGAATAAGAGCTCTGGAATTTTGTCAAGCACTGTAAATTTGCACTCAGCTCTGTGGCCTTGAGAATATCCCTGGCCCTCACAGCCTCAGTTCTGGGGTCCAGGGAGGATGGGGATGGCCTCAAAGGTCCCTTCCGGATCATCATTCCTGCATCACGCTTTTCTGTGTTTGATGGCCCTCCATGAAATTAAACTCCTCAAAGTGATCAGTCCTCTCCTGATTTGCATAGTGATATCAGTACTGCTTTCATCTGCCCATTGTTGGCAGTTTGTGGGACCAACTTTTGGGCTTGATTTGGTCTTACTTCACTAACTGGATTCCTCTCTGCCTGAGAGCAAGACCCATGGCTTTTACTCTTTTAAAATAATAGTAATGAATACTGGTTTCATGAATAACTTCTTGACTTTGCTGACCTTCCAGGGGGAAAACAAAGAGGACCCCATAGGAGTACCACTTTATCAGTTCAATCAGTAACAGAATTATTTCAGTTCTGGCATACCTCAACCACTTTTGCTTCTGAATGATGGCTGAAAGTTATTGGGGGACATTTTTCTGGATAATGGATGAAATAGTGAAAACTTGACACATTTTAGATAAAGCCTACTTTCTAAAAGACAAGCTAATTTTTAGGAAAACATTCCCCCAACTATTTTCCATGTATTGTCAAATTCCCAAGTAATGTCTAATCTTATTACACTTCTTTTTAGCCTAGGAAAAGAAAGGGCCATCCTTACCCATAAGTAAATAAACGATGCATTTTCATTGAGTTCTTCTAAAGTCCCAGGAAAATTCTTTTGAAAAAGACTCATAACAATCAATAAAGACAAAGCGCTTCTCCAGTTGAAAATTTGATCCAAATCTTGTTACTGTGTTTTCCCACTGCCGTCATTCTGTCCTAGGGAAATACTTCCCGTGGCACTCGGTTGCTTTTTGTTCCTGTCCCTCTTGGTGGATCAGGAATAAAATTATTCATCTATTTGGCACATTCTCTGTACAAAAGTTTGAAGGGAGTGGGAACTCGCTGAGTACAGAAATGTTTCACTTTGCATTTCTGCTCTTTTACCTTAAGGACAAGGATGTGGAGGGCTGGATGGGAAGCTACAACTTTAAGGGAGGGGAGAAGTCATCTCAGGTGCTTTGGGACCCTCCTCTCTCAACCCTAAGTCTTGAGCCCATTGTATTCAGTGATGTGTGTGGTGTGCCCAAACCTCTACTCTTGGCCCAGTCGGTCCTGAGCTGGTCTCACCTTCATCTGAGTCTAAGAAAGACTCTCATGGTTTCCTGATACTCTGTCCTCTGGGACCCTCAAGCTCCTGTGTCTTGACACCCTGTCCTCCAACTGTGGGAGCTCCCTACCCAGCCCCTCCGCTCTGCAGGTGTGCGGAGATCTTCCTCATTCCTTACCTGCTGGGAACAAGCTTGGCATTCAGGAAAGAAATTACCCCTGTCCTGTGAGGACAGGTTTGGGAAGGTAACTGTCCTCTAAGGGACAGAAAGCCTGAGGAACCGCGAGAAGCGTCATTGCAAAGGAAGAAAGGGCACCGGCTTTGGAGGCATTCAAACCCTCTGAGCTGCATCAGCTGATGGGGCTCTCAGCCAATGCCAGATGAAAGGGAGTTTTCTGACAGTGACACCCGGCCATCGAAGCACAGGCTGAGCACATCGGCTCATCGCACTGATGTGGACGTCTGGGCAGGAGGAGTGCCACTCTGGGCTTCATGGCAGCCTCAAAATTGCTGTTGACTGAGGAGGAGTCTGATAAATGGAGCAGCAGGCCGGCTACTGGACAGTGTGGGTTGGCCCCACGTCATTTCTGTTTGGCACTGGGGTGCCCTGCTGCAATTTTAATGGACTATGTCCTTGATTCCTAGAATTCCCTGAGTTTTAGACTAAATAACAAATTCAGTCTTTGAGCAACTTTAGGAGAGACTAGAGTGCTGACTACATCTCCTTGTTCAGAATGCCCCTCAACTCCCTTGCTGAGAAAAGGTTCAAAGCACCAACCTCGGGCCCTGTCGGGGTCACGGCCCCCGGAGGTAAGGAGCCTATTAGGATCTGAGCCTAAAAGGCCCCCCTTTTCATCCACCTTCTGACTCAAGATAACGAGGGTTTCATTAAACTCAGCAAGTGGGTTAATTACATTTGGCTAATTAGATTTGGTTAAAATGGGTAAATTAAACTGATTTCCCCAGTAGCTCCTGCTATCACACCAGATCTTGGAATTAAAAGTCAGTATCTGTGAGTTTCCATCACATTGAAAACTAAACTGGAGCCAAGACATTGGGTTGTAATGGAATGTTCTTTTTTTTGATCCACTGGCCCACTTTTTTCTTTGGTGGAGAATTAGCACTGATTCGTGCATGTGATAAATCATTCTTGTGAGCCTACTATGCTTCAGATTTCTCCCCTGTAAAATATGCATTTTAAACGTTTTTGTCTGCCCTGCTAGACTGTTGTGAAGTTTAAAAAGGTGCTTGGAGATGTCACCAAACAGATGATTCATGCAGTGAGCCGACGTGCTCAGCCTGTGCTTCAGTGGCCAGGTGTCGCTGTCAGAAAACTCCCCTTCATCCAGCATTGACTGAGAGCCCCATCAGCTGGTGCAGCTCAGAGGGTTTGAATGCCTCCAAAGCCAGTGCCCTTTCTTCCTTTGCGATGATGCTTCCCTAGCGGTTCCTCCTTAGCGGTTATAAAATGAGGGTTCCCCCTGAGGCAGACACAGGTCCTCAGTGAGATGTGGTCGATCCCCCAAGCGGGCACTTGAGGACTAATGGGCCAGAAGGAGCTGAAGGTCTCTGGGCCTGTCCACATGGCTCCCAGGCAGCCCTTTGAAAGTGTATCCCTACATGCCTTTCATCTCGTCATTTGCAGTGTTGTTGATAAAGAATGAGAATCTGTCTACACACAGGGTTACTTCCAAATGTCACCTTAGCTAAGGTTTCACACAATGGCTCAGCAAGAGGCTGACTAACAGTCCTCCTGCTGCCAGCCCTGACCTGCCCAACCTCAGAAGAGACTGCTCCTGCAGCCACTGTGTGGGCCAAGCCGAAGGGCACGTCCTCTGCAGTGCCAACTGGAAGTGAACATCTTATAAATAATCCATACTCACTATCACTGACGTGCATATACACTCAGCGAGCCAAATGCAGCAGTCTGCATTCTGAGTGGCTCAGGAGGAAGGCCTGTGGCCTGTGGGCCATTCAGTGTCCACACAGACAAAGGGATGCTGTGGGTGCTGGGACAGTGTTCTCCTTGCCACCTTCCATTATACTTCCTGCTCTGAATCAGTTTCATGACAACGAAATATGTAGAATTCAGGTATATACATCCTGGAAAAAGTGACCAGGATGAGAAAAAAGAACTTGGCCAATGGAGTTTTGGGGGGCCAAAGCAGGTCTGAGTAATTGGAACCAATTAACTTGAGTGAAAATTTCTGAAGCTGTATTTGATGTGAGTGTTTGGCATTTTCAGGAGAAGGCTGTAATCACGATGCTTGGAAAAATAATTGTTGGTTTGGAGCCACACGGATGCACAGTGCCCCTGGAACAAGATGCCTTGTCTGAGAGTGATAGCAAATGTGGTGATTCTTAGGACCCATTCCCCAAATTCCTTTTATACTTATTATGTCTCTTGCATCTGTACTTTGGAAACCACAAGAGCTTAGCATAGTTCTGCAGTGCTGTTCAGGGAGCTGAGCGGGGGACTTGGAGCTGGATTTTCCATATTCATGCCCTCAAATAGACCCTCAGAGGTCCCCTGTGGGAGGGAAAAAGAAACTTGAGCCCAGTACAATAACATACGCTTCGGGGTCTCCACGCTTCTCAAATCTATTTTTAAAAGCACGTTGTAGTAAATTATATATAACATATAGTACATCATGAATGTATGTGCACAAAATGATGAAATGGAATCCCTTCAGGTTGTGAAAGTCACTCAGTTCCTTCCTTCATCCCAGTTTCTATCAAAGGGAACCACACAGCCTTGCCTTGAGATTATGGTCTTCTGGTCACCACCACTTGTCCCCCCGTGGGCTTTTTTTTGCAAAGCCATGGCACAGACCATCACTGGGCACCACATTAGTGTAACAGATGCCTCGCCTGCATTCCTCGGCATTGAGAAGCCTCGGGAAAGCACGCTGGTCAGCCCACTCCACTTTACCATCATCCTCACGAAACCATGGGTCTGATTTCTCCACTCCCAGTCTTAAGGGTGAGGCATGTGTGGGACAGTTTGAAATTTAATTTCCCAAAGTCACACTGGAGTTTGTAGCAAAGCAGAAAAGTACAGCACAAAACAATATTTAATGCCTGACTGCCCAGCACACCATAGGAAGGAAAGAGGATACCTCTCCAGGCCACAGGACTATTGCATCTCCCTGAAGGGCTGGCAGTTTCCCCAGAGGAACTTCCTTTTGAATGGGGCTACCACCTCTACATGAGCCTTTGCTTACTGGAGGGTAGCTCCATTGGATGGAATTAGAGTTTCTTTCATTCAGTCCTCCCTGGTCAGTCTTCCACAGCCACCCCCAGATTCTGCGCCTCATCCAGGCCATGGGAGCAGAAACAGGAAGTGAGGGGAGGTTTTCATGCTTGAACATTTGCAGGACACTGCCTGAGGAGGCTGTGGAAAACTGAAGCCTGTAAGAACTAGCTGGTGAGTTGGGAAAGAGTCTTTAAAACCCTCAGTACCTGGAAACCCCCTACACAGTGCATAGTGTCCAGACTGAAAAGTCAGCTTGTAGAAATGTTGGAGAGGAAGAGGCTGCTCTGTCTCCTCTTGTACAAATTGCTTCAAAGAAGATGAAGAGAAGGGCTGCAATGTGGGGAAAAGCTGCAGGACAGATGATCAGGCTGCCACAAAGCTTGCAGAACCCCAGTGCAGTAGGGCAGAGTCTTCCCCAGCTGGAACAGCCAGATATCACAAAGGTTACGCTTAATTAGCCAGGAGACATGGAAATAAATAAGCAAACCAAGCAGGCTATATTCCTGGACTCTATAAGGCTATGGATATTTATTTGCTAGCCTCTAGACAACAAAATACCACAAGGCAAGATCATGAAGTAAAAGAAAACGTATGTAGGTTAAAACCAAATGAAACACTCTGGGCTAAGTTCCAGAGTATATTTGTAAATTCCTCATTTTGGGGGGAAGTTGGGGCTAAATTTCATTAGCTAAAATCTTTTAAAGCATCATTTATATTCAGCATTTGGAAATGAAGAATTTGCCTTTTGATGATAAATCTGGGTTTCATCGTAAAGATGCAACATGATGTCCTTGGCTTGGTTATTCTCCTAAGTAGGCCCTTGTTTGTGCAGTGTATTTAGAAGAGAGTAGCAACTACAGCAAATTTCTTCCAGGGACAAGGGCATGGATGCTTATGAACATTTGAAACTGGAGCCATGAACAATGTAGCTTCTATTCCAAGTGGTCTGAAACTCACTTAACAAAACTCTTGAAGTCATTTTGTTACTGTCTTATTTCCAATCACAATTCTAAAGATAGGACAAGTCGTAAATATAAGAAATATTTTAGAATGACTGAAAAAATATTAAGATTTTGATACTGTGCATCCAGTATGTCAGAGGTGCTGTGTTGGAGCAGTGATGTCAAAATCAAGTTTAAATGCTTAAATAATGGGCATTGGGAATGATTCGGGTATCATTACATGCTACCGTAATGCTTCAAAATACAACATCTTTAAAACTGCATAGTAAAATAATATTTATAGCTACCTTTTATAGTGCCTTTCTTCAGATTTCAAGTGAAAGAAGTTCAGTTACTGTAAAGAATCACTAAATCAGACTAACATGGTGGAGACTGAGAAACACCTCAGGCACGGGTGTGGCCATAACATAATTATAATCAGCTGCTTTCATAATAACTCTTCTTGAGGCCACTGGTCTTGGGTAAGGCATTCGTACCCATGAAGAAAACTTCAGGGACGTGGCCCTTCTACAAGTGTTCCTTCCATTAGCACCCAGATGCCATGAGAAGGAGGGGGGAACCAGAACAATTACCTGTAGTTGGAACAATTATCTGGATATTTCACATGGAATATAAAAGTATAACAGCTCCTGAGGCAGACGGCGTGGAGTGTCTGAACACTAGGTATTATTTAAAGAAAACGAGCATTCCATTGCTCTCAGTGGTACCAAACAATGAAGATTTCACACTCAGCGATGCCATCTGTGGGGCTCTCTAAAGCACTGGACAGATGAGTACTCTTTAGATCAAGTAATCTGCCTGGTGTTGTTTATAGAGACAGAGACTCTAGCGATCAAGTTGGTGCAGCCCTGTCTGGGTCGTCACCATGCTCCTCTAAGACACGCTGTTGGAGGGAGAAGTGTGCAGTATGCTGCCATACGACTCGAAGAAGGTATCATCATGCCTAAGATAACTTGGAATTGGCAGCCTTCCGGGCTGTTATGGGGGACATTCGAAGGAATCGACGAACATTTCCAGGAGATTACAGATATCACAGGGGAGGTTGTTCGTTAGTACTGTGCACACAGACTGACTTTAGACACCTGCAAAAATCAGAATCATTGCAAAAGAAGGAGAAGGAAAAGATGAAAGAAAGTCCAGCTGCCGACTGCACTCTGAATCATAGCACCCTCCGTTCCTTGCCTCTGTGCCGTTCTCCAGGTTGTCTCGCTGATGGGGTGTCCCAGTTCCATCTGGTTCGTACTGGACTGCCCTATTTGCTGAAGAACTCAGTGATTAGCTGCAAGGGACTTATCTGTGTGCTGAAGGAAAAGCAGGCTGAGAGGCAAAGAGCATGGCAGAGGGGATCAGCTTTGCTTTCATCTCCAGAAACTGTTGTCACATCTTAGTAAGGCAGATCCTGTCCTTAATTCTTCCCTTGATAATCTGTCCCCTACCCCTTGGCACTTGGGATTAATGCTCCTCACTTTTGCTAATTCTCAGGAGGGAGGCATTTATCAGGAAAAAACAGGGTCCTGTGCTCCCACAGGCTTGCATGGGTGGTCTCCATGTTTTCTCACTCCCTGTTCTGAAAACAGGACTTCTGGAGATCGTGGGCAGAAGAGACAGAAGCCTGCAAGTGTGGGCTGTGACAGCCGGGAAGCTAGTGTGTGTTACCACAGAATCCACCAAGGGGAAAAACTTTGAAACATTTTTAAAATGCAGGTGCACAAATTACTCATGCCAGGAGCGGCAGTGGCACTTTGTAATAAAATCTTATGTTTATTTTCCACTGTTGAATACACATACCTTAGTGTTCCCAGAGAGAGAAGCCTGCAATGCTATCCAATGAACAGTTTGCAGATGGATTAAATACATGTACCAATGAAATAAAACGTGCAGATTTGGGGGCTTTTTGCCTCCCACCTTTGCTCTGGGCTCAGAGCTCCCCAATGATGACACAGGAGGTTTGTGCAAAGATCTGAAGTTGAGAAGGATTAGTTTAAAGAGTCAGATGGAAAGGGACACAAATGAAAATACTTCTGCACAAGCCTGAAAAACCAAAACTTAGCAGCAAGTGATTCCAGCTTCGGAGCCTATGACAAATGCTGGCAAATGAAGGAAGCACCAGTGGTTTCATGGCGGGCAGGGCAACAGCCAAGGAAGAGCAGTGGGGTTCATCACTCAACAGGATGTCCTGGCCCTTGAGGAAGATCTGAGAGGGGCAAGCATGGGACATGTGTAAAAGTCTTTGTTGCTAATATTTTTTCTGAGGCATGTAGTTTGCAGAGGCAAATCTTCAAGTTACCATTTCCAGGAAACTCATTCATTTTAGCCAAAATTTATTTCAAGTCTAACAATTGATTAGTGCTGTTATGGGTGCTGTGTAGGGAGGGCAAAATATACAAGACAGGGTGCCAGCACCCACTGCACTAATCACCTAGAGAAGTTTGCAAACCATCTTATGCATGGCAGGATTGTGGGAGATATTCAGACAATAAGCTCCAGAGAGGGAAGGGACTGGCGCCTCTGGCCAAGGTGGCCAGAGGAGATTATGCAGGCAGCACAGGCCAGGCTCCAGGCTATATGGGAGATGCATGAACCATCAGTTAGAGAGAGGAGAGGAGAGCTGGGTTTGAGAAAGACAAGGTCTCTGCGATTGCTGTCCAGGATTAGCTCTAGGAGGAGAGAAGATGAGAGCCTAGAAATAGGCAGGGTGTGCTGCTTGGCTGGCCTGCACATACCCATGACTTCCAGGGCCTCTCCATCCTACAGACCGCCTTTTGGACCCTGAGGCTTCTCTCCCTTGCCAGGTTCAGCCTGCTTTCCCTGCAAGTCCCTCAGATGGCTACTCAAACTGATAATGAAAAGTCCAGAAGACATGTTGACTAAACACCATTGTGTACAACACACAGACGTGCACATGCACACACACACACCTGAGTCCAACACTGGCCATGCCTCCACCGCCACCACCATGACTGGGGCTGGGCTGCCAAGGGAGCTGACCTCCTGGAGAAGACAGGATAGCAGATTCCAGCCTGCAGTGCAGGGAGTTAGCTTTCTGGCCTGCCTATTATTCACAGGAGGAAGGGAAATCCTGTCAGAAATCCTGACAAGGATTGCACAGTGGCCTGCTTTCCCCTCTGCCTGTTGACAGCATTTGCATCTGCCACAAAGGGGAGCCCCATCTTCTGTCTAACAACAGCTTCCAATCTGTTTTGATTCTCCAGTCCCTCCTCAGGGGTGGGGTGGAGGGGGCACCAAGCATCGTCTTGGGGCATTCCATGGAAGATGGAGCCATGCATGGAAGGGGCGCGCTCACCATCGCCTCACTGCCTACTCAGGACAAAGGAGAACAGGGGCCAAGAAGGATCCAAGAGCGATTCTCCACCTGCTCTGCACACAGTCCCAGCCTGCTCTAAATCAAGCAATTGGCATGTGCAGATTGATCAGTAGCAGCGTGTGGCACACACAACAGATGGATCAACTGTGGCATCTGTACAGCTGGGTAAACCTGGCACGTAGGTGCGTCAGCCAGTGCTCAGGAGCTAGCAATCCATCAGCAGCCATCTTGTTGTGCTTGCTCATTTAAGCAACCACAAATGCAAGAGAGAGAGAGAGGGAGAGGGAGAGGATATTCCACCCCCCTCTCTCCCGCCCATCTGTCCTGAGGTTTCGAATCTTCTTTCCCACTCTAAGCACTCTGGGCCATATTAGATTCTATTTTTGTGCCCCCTCTTCAACTGGAATGAGGTTTGCTTTGGCATCTGAGCTACCACCTGCTGTATGCTCTTTAGTTCCTGTTTACTGTAAAGCTTGCTTTGGGTCTTGGGTATCTTCACAGCTCATTCTGTGGAAGAGAAAGGAGCATTTTGGTCTTGAGGTAACTCCCGGTGGGTCGCCAGCTTCCTCCAGATGGAACACTGCCCTGCCATAGCCTCTGTGAACATCAGCTGCCTCCAGTGTTAGCATTTCTCTCTGTCTAACAGGCAACAGCCCTGAGAACAACTGTCTTGGAGGAGGAAGGAAGAGACTAGGCTGAACACTGCCATCAGGGAAGGGAGCCATTTGTAAGGCCCTTCTGACCTGTTCAATTGCAAACTCAATATGCTGATTGTTGTGGAGCTCCAAGCAGGTGAAAACATGAGATGAAAGGAAATGAAGTGACTGCTGACAGACTGCAGAACATGACTTAATCAGCAGCTGAAATCAATGTGTTGAAGGCTGCCTGCCCCCAGCAAAAATCAATGGAGGAGAAAGGACCACTGGCCTACATTCCCTCTATGTTTGCATCTGCCCCAAGACCACACCAAGCACTTCCTACTGTATGTATGCCTTGCCCCAAATGACAATTTAGGCTGTGACTTAGCTGACCCCTGAAAATTTCCTGGAAATCTAGCCTCCGACAATGAAGTAATAATGACAGGCCAACTGTTGCAATGAGCAACCTCAAATCTCAAAGGATTAACACAATGAAAGTTTATTTCTCCCACACAAAGACCAACAGGGATAATCCTCTTCTGGCAGTTTTCCTGGGTGGCCCTCTTCCAAGCCATGACACAGGATCCAGGCTTCTCCCACTTTGAGGTGCTTCCGATGTGCATCCAGGGCCTGGAAGGCAGAAGGGAAGACTGGGAAGGCACACTGAGTCCTTGACCTTCTTGGCCTGGAAGTGACATTTACCACTTCTGCTCACACTCCATCAGTTTGCATTTAACATTTAGCCCCATGGAGATGTGAGGATTCAGGGAAATGTAAGATATCTTTGGAATTCAGATAGTCGGCTTTGCCACATTCCCATCAAATAATACTCACTTCTCCTGACAAGTAAACTCAGAATCCTAGGACCACCAGTGGGAAATGTTTCTATATTCCTACCAACTCTGGCCTCCTCTGTATTGCTTCAGAAACTCAACCGTCATTTCCACTGTCTTGGCCCAGTGCGGCCTGCTCCCCATCTCTTGCCTTTTCTACATAGCCCTGATTTCCTTCGTCTTTGTGCTGTCTGGTTGGTCTCTGGAGCTCCTCCAGTTCCTGTGCATTCAGTGTTGCTTCCTGTCCTTCAGGTGAATCACTTGCCTTAGTTGTTACCAAACTTCTTTCCATTGTGTCCAATTTCCAGTTGTAATTTGACAAAATTCCTGAGTTTAGCACTGTAAGCAATATTAAAGTTATTATTTTTTATTTATCCTGGTCTTTCAGGGCCCCAGGAGGGTTCCTGATAAGCCATATGAAAGCTCAGGTGATCAAATAGCAGATGTGCTACCTGGGACACACAATGTATGACTGTGCCCAGCTCAGAGCCCACCCATGACCTTCTTCGGCAGCTGTTTACTGAATGTAAAGATGCTGAGATGCCAAGGAATTCTTACCAAAGGAGTAAGTCATTGCAATCCTCTGGGAGACTCTCCAGCCTTCCAACCTATTCAACAAACTGTCTTTAGACTCCTACTTTCCATGACCATTTTCTTTATAAGTTACCTAAAATGGAATCACAATGTCACCCTCTGTGTAAGAAACTGTGTGGTGCTGAAGGCACCACTCTCTGATGTTTAGGGGCCTCCACAAACTGAAAATGCCCTGCTCCTGAATTATTCAGTCATCCTTGGAAGGGAAGTTTGCAGCCAGCTATGATGTGCACTGTTGCAGGCGCTGAGGAAATGGAAGTGGACGAACATGGTTTTCACCTCAGAGGTCATAGTCTTGTACAAGAGAGAGACAGAAATGAAGACAATTCATTCTAATATGGTGTGAGCCCTATTCTTTTACTTTGTTCAAGATACCAGGTTGGTGCAAACTGAAAAATTGCTTAGCTCTGTTCAGGAGGGAAAGAAATTGGAGAGATCCTTGCTTTAAGGAAAATATAATGCTTGGACTGGGTCTTGGAGATGAGACAGAATTTTCTTTATAAATAAGATGGTGATATGGAAAGAACAATCAAGTCTATAAGAATAGTTTCTGTAAAGAAACAGAGACATAAGTTAGTAAGCTTATGGAGTATATATGGATGCAGTTGGGGAGAGGGTGGGAAATTACTAAATTAATTTTAGGTAGAATGATGTAGAATCCCCATAGCTCTGGCTTAGGACCTAACAAGGCTTGAAGAGGAGGAGGAAAGAGGAGAAGCTGCTCCTCTGAGTAGATCTTGCTGTGAAGAGGTCGCCCATGGGCTTTGCTTTCCAGGCTGTCCTCCGGAGTCAGGCCTCTGCTCTCTGCCCACACGTCGGCAGCTTTCACTCCAGAAGCCCCTTCCTCCTCTGCACCTCTGCAAACGACTTCTTGCCCACATCCCAAACCTTGTCGGCTCTTTCTCAGGCACTCCATTCCACTCTGCAACCGGCGTGACCACGACCCCGCGTGATGGCGCTGCACCCAAAACCCCAGGTCATGGACAGTGGCCCCATGCCATTTGCCCCCGACTCATCTCTAGCAGTTTCATTTAAGAAGCTTTCCTTCAGCTCATTCTGAAGAGTCTTCCACAGAGTGAGGTGAGTTATCTTCTTTGCTGTGTCTCCCTCTCCATTCAGCAGAGATCTGGCCACATAGAAATTGTAAAATATATACTTATTGATTAGTTCAAAGGGAATATTTGTAAGGTCATCCTGTGCTCACTTAACGCTAGAATTACCTTCCATGGTTATTAGAATGCAGATATTGGGGGCTCCACCCAAGATCTGCTAAGTCAGCTGTCTGGAGGACATAATCGGAATATGCAGTAAGTGCTCTAAGTGGCTTTTATGAATGTGGAAATTTGAGGACCAGTGCCCTAGAGCTGGGGTGACAAGCTTTTTCTGCAAAGGGCAGATAGTAAATGGTTCAGGCTGTGTGAGTCAGGTATGGTCTGTGTTGCATATTCTCTTTTTTTTTCCCCAACCCTTTAAAAATGTAAGAACCATTCTTAGCATTTGGGCTCTTCCAAAACAGAGCATGGGCTGTAGTTTGTCCACCTCTTCCCAAGAGCATGGATTCCCCAATCTCTTCTTCAGTTTTCAGAGGCATGTGAAGTCCAGGGGCTCCAGGTCGCACATGCAGAGAGAAGGGTTAGGATCTTTGCAGGGAGCAGGGCCTCCTTGCCTTCAAACTTCCCTTGAACCCTGGAACCTTGGGAATGTGTCCAGGCTTCCTGGTGGATCTTATCTAATCTGACCAGCCCCAGGAGATGGTCGGTTCCCTCTGCCAGGCCCTAAAACACCCCCCTTGGCTCACTGGTATCAGGTCATCTCGGCCTTGTTACATTAACATGGACAAGAAAGGAACTAAAGCTTGAGAGGGGACTGCAGCCCCCAAGCCCCCTACATGTGCTTAGCAGGTTGCTTTCTGCAGGTGTCTGAATATCAGCTTCTAAATGGCCTAAGGGCTCCCTGTCAAATCCCCCCTCCACTGGTCCCCATTTTAGACCCTCCATGGGCTTTTTCTCTGGGGAAAGCAGAAGCCCCAGCCCATCCTGCGGCTCACAGTTAGACTGTGACGGTGGGTAAGAGCTCACATTCTCTCTCTGCTCCTCAGCGAGGTGTGAATTTGCACAAGATGATTCAATACATTTTCCTTGTGTGTTCTTCAGTCTATTTCTGCTGCCAGGTGAATTTTTGACATTTCAGGTCACTGCTCTGAGCTGCCCCTGTGAGGGACTGGTCCCTGCCCCTGGGTGGGGCTTTTAAGAAGGAGAGCTGGAGCAGGCTCGCATGACTAGCCCTCTGTAGTGTGCGGTGGTGCCCGGGCAGCCATTGGGTGCCCGCAGGCTCCATCCTCCCGAGGCTGTGATGAAAGGGCAGCCAGCCCTCCTTCCGAGATGGTGTGTGAGCAGTCCTGCCTGCAGGTGGCGGGCAGACAGGACGACCCCTCCTCTCCCATCCGGCCTTGGGATCCTGTGATTTCTCACCTAAGTCCATTTTGTGCCCTGGGCTTATGTACATCAGTTAGAAACACAACGGTTTACACTTCTACAGGAGGGAGGAAAATGAAACATAGCAGTCTTCCTAGCCAAACCAGACCTCATTTTTCCAAGTCACCACCTTATTCTCATCTGTAAAGTGTTAAATAGCCTGAGACCCAGTTATTTTTGTGACAATCTCTCCCCAGGTGCCCAGTCAGGGTAATTATGCTCGGCGGGAATGCTCTAGCTGCCCATCTCTGGAGCTAAACTCATTAAGAGGAGAGGCTGAGGAATCTCCACAGAGGCCCCCGCCCTTGAAATGATGGGCACCCTCCTTCCTCGGCTACCAAGACTGGAAGCCGGAGGAGCTTGGGGTCTGGGGCAGGGCTCTGCCTTGCCACCAAGCTTGCCTCACCCTGGATTTGCTGCTCTGCTTTGTGCTTTAGGGAACATGCCGGCTATTGGGTCAGGAGAGAGGAAGAGCAGAAAGGGGGCTGTGAACAGCTCCTGTTTTATGAAATGAAGCTCATTTGCACGAAGCCATTAAGGTGGCCTACTCCAAATGTTCACTGTCACGGCCACCTTGATTTGTCAATATTCCTCAAAGGATGGAAAAGGAGATTTTCCCACTGTGACACTTCAGAGCATGGGATGTTTTCCCTCTATTCTGTGAGCAGAGTCAGGTTCTGGAACTTGTGTTGGGTAGAGACTGGCTGGAGGCAGGGGGCCGTCTGGAGCATGGTTGGTGTGGGGGGCAGGAAGAGGGTGTTGCCGCAGAGAAAGCAGCAAAGGACAGAGCAAACCACAGAGGTGCCCAGTTGGGGGGTGGGAATGTGGGGTCACGGGCAGACCAGGGACTGGGGTCGGCGGACGGGGCGGGAGAGAGAGCAGGAACAAGACGGGGTGGGGACCGCAGGGGACCAAAACTGGGAACTCCAAACTGAACAGTAGGATTGGTTCGGTTAGTAAGGGATGGCGTGCTCTTCTAGGTCATCAGTGACCAAGAAAGGAAGTTTCTGGAGGAAACAGTAAAAGTTCAGATACAAGAAAATCAGAGCTTGGGATAAGGACTTCATTTGGAAGAGAGAGAGATGTTGAAAGGAAGAGAAGGAAACAGGGGCAAAGAAGACTGTAGGTGCCCTCTGGGGGAACAGGATCGTGCGGGCGTTTCAGATTTTGATGGAGAGCTGGGGAAGTTTTTAAGAGACCATAAAAATTTCCATTTGTCTTGTCTAATGAAATGAAATATCAGAGATGGCCTGTCCCAAAGAAGAGAAGTGAGAAACATTGTCCGTGGCTGTGTAGTGTGTAGCTTTTCCAGTCAAAATCAAACATCATATAGGCCTCTTCCTATTTGAGTAGGACACCAATATTATTCCCATAACGGTCAAGAAGGGACAACCCTCTTCAAATATCTATCTGTGACAACACCTGGAAGAATCCTTCACTGCTAGAATTTATGAAGACAATAAAAACATTAATGAAAATGACAGAACATATGCTGTGAAATGAGAACTATGTGCAGTAAACCATAAAAAATAATGATATGCAAGAAACCATAAATGAATATATACTGGAGGTCTGTTATCAAGTTCTATTTATTCCTCATAAAAGAAACAGTTTAAAAAATATCTCATAGCTGGCTGTGGATAGAACAGTCTTTGTTCTGGTTCCATTGAGATTTATGTTCTTCTTGCCTGTCCAAGCGCTTCGGCACCTCTTGCATGTGACCCACCTACTGTCCAGCCCACTGATGCCTGCCTTGGAATTGTTATCAAATGCTGGCTGGACTGGGTTCTAAATGACTCTGGGTGATCTGAAGTGGGAGAAAGGGAATCCACAGCATTTCTTCCCTCTCTTCTGCTCCTGGTGGCATTTCTGCCATCTCTGTGGTCCCAGATCCCTGGGACAGGCCCTCCCTCTGTGACTCTAGTTACCATTGAACTCTTGGATCTAGAAACACCGCTGCATCCCTGGGATCGTCAAGCCCTAGAGGCTTCCTGCAATTGTAAATTTCTGGTTTGCCTTCCTGCCTCCTGTTTTATTTTTGCTTTTGTTTTTGTTTTTTCAACTTTTTCAATGCCTTTGTAACCAGGAGCCCATATAAAATTCCCTCTACTGAAGTGGTGTATGCTCTGTTTCTCTGGATTCAGGCTTGATATAGCACAGTGTGACTTGCAGAAAGTGATTATAGGGTGTATGTGATTTTTCGATTAAAAAAACAGAGACTATACTAGTGTATTGCTAAAGAGCATTTCCTTCTCTCCAATGCCCATTTCAAAACCCCTGCTGCAAGACAAGTATTACTAAGAGTGGTTTCTTTCTGCTTTGTGGATGGCCTATATGTCTACCTGAGCTATATGGAGAGAAGATGGATCTATATTGCTCCTGTGTTAGATTAACCTCTGCCAAAGAGCAAGGCTCAGGAAGCATCCCTCACTGAGGCTACCGCATCCTCTATGGGTCACCATTAAAACCCTCCATAGCTATAGCAAGTTGGGGTTTTTAGCATCTCACTATTTCACACTCACAGTGGCCATGGTGGGCATAGGTGAGAAAGCAAGGCTGGCCCAGAAGCCATTCAGGGGGTTTGTTGAGCAAAGGAAACAGAAGCAGTTTCCCGATGAGAAAATGCGAGGGAAGAGAAGAAGGAGGGCTGAGAACGTTTTTGTGACTCCAGGAGAGCTGCAGGCGTTGGAGTGAATAGTGAGTTAGGAGTTAGGAAGGGCACTGTTTCAGACCCATTCCATTTGGGAACCCCAGGGGAAACAGACACAATAGGATGGAGAAGAGATGGTCCAAGGACCACATTCAGCAATCCCATTTAATAAACACTTTCAGAAACACCTTCTCCATGCTACAGACTGTGCATCTGGCTCAGGGAATAGGGAGAAATAAAGGAAACTGTTTCTGCCCTCATGAAGTAAATAAAAACTGAGTTGAAAGGAATCACAAAGAACTAGGTGAAAGAATACAGATGGTGCCAACATATTGTGGAAGTCAAAGTGTGAAAGAGACGAACTGAGGCAAGAGACAGAGGCAAAACTGGCTCTAATGAAGACTTCAGAGAACGACAGCAAATAGAAGCTTGACTCCTCCCAGCAGATCGGCTTCTCACTCTGACTCTGGCATGTCTTGGATTCTCTGACAAAGAGATGTTTCTGTTTGCCCACATAGCCATGCTTGTATAGCATCTTCACTGCATCTGTGTACAGTGTTCTTGTTCCAAATGGAACGAGATGTGGAGGGATATAGAGGGGGAACTGCTCGTTTAGGGTTTGAAAACACAAATTCTGTACCCTGGTATCCTACTCCCACCAGGAAAAAAAAAATCAAGAAAATCCTCATGTCCACTAGCTGCTCTGCACTCCTGGGCACGTACCTCATATTGACAGTGTCAGTAATTAGAGTTAGCTCAGCATAGAAATTGTGTGTATTTATCAAGGACTGAACAGAATAGAATTTACTCTTTAGTACATAGGCAAGGTAGGTCACCATCTCCATAAAACTCCGGCTTGCTTTGTGTGTAGATTTTAGTTAGAGATTTAATTTCTCATGGTGAGTTTCTATTTTGCCTGTTGTTTTTCCTATACATAGTTTTCATAGACTACTTTTGTTCTTGCATATTTACATGCTTATGAGTTACTTGTCTAATGAAGCAATTGAAATAAATAGCATAATCCTGCATTTATAAGACTTAAACAACAGACCTTCATGTATATCAACACAATTCTGGCATCTCATCTTATTGTAAAATTTCTGCTTAAAACTTCTGGAGAGAAAAAAAGGATTTTCCCCTTGAGTTTCCGTGTCTCAGGTATGCTCAGATTTATTTGGCAAATTGCTAACATGAACCAATTGGCTTTGGGGACTCAGTACATGGGAATTTAGAAGAACACCAAGTGAGTGAATGTTCAATCTTCAACTTATTCTTAATTTATATAGCTGAAAAAAAATGACAGAACTACTTTCCTGGAATTTAAATTTACTCACTTAAAGTCATGATACAGGATGTCAAAATCAAACAGTCTCGATTGAATTTTCCTGTTATGCAACTTAACCACTGAGACAGTGTGATTCCTTTTCTCCTGTTTTACACCCCTTTGAAATCTGACTTTGCTTCCACTAAGCTTTGGGCTGTAGAACACTGTGTGTGACCATAACAGCGATCCCAGCTAAGGCAGTAACAGGCCCTTCTGTTGAGTGTTTACATGCTGTGGACACTGTATTTTAGGGATATTCTCTCAAGGCTCAGAGAATTCAGGTTTATGGAAGTGGTGGAGTTGGCATTGGGACACTGTCCAGACTGACACATGTTACTGATGCCTGGTCCCCAGAGAGCCCTGGTGTCCAGTTCTTATCATGGAATTGGTATTGGACTTTCAGCACAGCAATGTCAAGTGAAGTCACATGCTTCAGTCACCACCAGACCTTTGCTGGAGCTTGCTGACTCCAAAGGGAGTTTGCTCCAGTGCGGCTTTAGGGAGCAGAGTCAAGGGCACCAGCAGCCTGGGTGTGGGAGCTTGTGAGGCGGTCAGCAAGCCCACGATCCGAGATGACAGCGTGCTGAGGTCAGTGTCCTGAGCTGGAGTCCGGTTGTATTTCAGGTTGCTGGTGGCTCTCAGAAATGCCCTTGGCTAAGTTCAGGATGCCCGAGCCCTCGTGGACGGCACAATGTAATCCTTGCTGTCCCTCCTGAAGCAGCCATATGCCATGATACGGACGGCTCTGTCTTTAAATCATGGCTCCATTATGTCAGATAGAATTTGTCAGCCATCAGTTTGCTGAAAGCAGTAATTGATCATTACTCCCCAAGAAAGGTTAAAAAAAAGCAACAATTAAAGCCATGAGAGAATTTATTAAAGCCAGGAGGAGAGGAAATCTCCTAAAGCCTTTCATCAGGTAAACTGCGAGGAGACAGGAGAAATATAGAAACGGTACTTCAGGTCCTTCATTGATTTGCTCAGAGGCAAAGCTCTGAAAAAAAAAAACAACTGATCGATTCAGGGAGGGATCGGGTCTGCTGGACGCCGTGTCAACATCCCCCTGCCAATGGCAGCATATTAATTGCAGTGGTGTTTGCTCTGAATGAATTTCTTTAATGTTCATTCATTCATTTATTTGTTAATTCATTATTCAGTGTGTTGTTCAATTCTAAGGGCTCATATTGCCTAGCTGTTCTTACGTTTGATCAGTGGTCCTGCTACTTCTGGGCTGCCTCAGAAAAAAGGAAACAGAGAAAAAGATGGGCTGAATTTTCTTATGGTTTTAGCTGGGGGTGTAATATCGGCAACTTGAATGGAACCAGAGTGGGTGCCCTGATAGGAGGCCTGCTGCTCCTCAAATAAGTAGCTTGGCTCCTCCTCAGCATTCACCTGCCAGAGCTCGGCTTTATCAGGGCGCCAACTCAGATTCCATTAATGTTATCTCTTAATTAGCTACGTGATTAACCTGTGTTACTCCTGCACGGTAATGAGTCGAAGACAGAACCAGAGAAGTTCAGCTGCCTTATAATTCCCTCTCCAGAAGCCAAATGATTCTGGAAATCATTCCAGGAAAAAAACTCAGAGCAGTTCTGATATGTTCTTCTTGGATATATGGGTACATTCTGCACTCTGTGGAGGGGAACGCAAGTGGGATTTTAGCTGACATTTACAACACTTGGTACTAGACACTGTTCCAGTGCTTTCTACGGATTATCTCATTTAATCTTTAAAGCAGGTCTATCAGGTAGGTCCTATTACTATCCCCACTTTACAGAGGAGGAAACTGAGGCACAGAAAGGTCAAAAACTGTGCCCCAAGATCCCACCGGTGGGAGACGACAGAGGAGCCAGGATCCAAATGCAAGCAGAAGACAGGACGCTGGGCACCCAGCCACTCCTCTGGGATCCTGAGTACAGAACTCAGCGGTAAACAAATTGGAAGAGAGCCCCAGCTGGCTGTGAGGCCGCGCCACAGCCACCCCCAGGCCCTGTCCTCTGCAGGGTGCCGCCGTGGTGGCCACTCCCAGCTGTGCGGCCTGAGAGGGGCCTGGCTGCTTAGATTTCCTGCCTGGAGAAATGTCTTTCCAGTCCATCTCAGGGGAGCTGGGCCTCGCTCTGCTGGCCTGGGATGGCCCTGAGGAAAATGCAAAGATGGAAAAATACCTTGGCTTGCCTGCCTCTCCCATCTTTTTTCTTTGTCCTTTGTTCCCTCAAAGTCACGTTCCCTCCCTCTGCTACCCTGCACAGAGGCCCAGGCCCCCCTTTCTGCTGAAATTACCCAAATCATCCAAAATGTACTGTCTGGACAACTTTGCCAGCGTTCCCATCAGTAAGGATGGCCTGAGGGGCACGAGGCCCCCGTGCAGGCGGCCCCCCTTTCCCTGTCTCCTCTGCTTCCCAGCACTCGGGCACAGGGCTGGTGAGGGGAGCGGAGCAAAGCCTTACAGTATAAACCTCACATTGGTGGGGAGAAAGGACCCTGCAGGAGCCACTACAATTACCTTACCTCATCACGCTGCCCCCTTCCCTGCCAAGCCATACTGGGAATCAGGCCCCTGTGCCCTGAAGAGGACACTGCAGACCCGGTGGGGACTTGGCCAGCTGAGGAAAAGCTGCTGCCCCCACTCCTCCTCCGCCTCCCCCCTGCCCCCCAGGGCCTCTGCCCTCCCACCCAGTGGGGTACCGAAAAGCAGCTTTTCCAGGTAAGTTCTAGTACTCGGACTCCCTCACCCTCACCTGACTGCTTTCCCTCCTTTTCTTCCCCCTCAAATATTAGGTCCTCTCATCGTTCTAGGGCTTCTTATTGTTTGCAACTGTTCGTATTAAAATTGTACCACAGCACTATAGAAGAGTCTATCACATATCAGGTGTAGGTGAGAGAAGCCCCCACCCACCTCGTCACGGGTGTCTGCAGTTTACGAATTAATATCAATCCACATGCAATCCCTTAAGACATCAAAACCAGGAGTATGAATGATTAATTCTTTACACAGAGAAGGCTTAATTTAAAGTGCATTGCTTATAGGTGGTTGTTGGAGCATTACTTAATGTAAAATATAAAAATTAGAAATAATCCTTTGGAGCCGTATTAAAAAACAATCACCCTAAGGGATTCAAAAATCTTTTTTTGTTGTTGTTCTGTTTAAGGAAACACCCAGAAGTCCAGCCAGGAATTTATCTAACCCTTGACTATCCCTCTGTTGCCTTCTCTCACTTTTGTTCCCAGGCTGGGAAAACATGAGAATAGTTTCTGTTTTACAGTTTCTATAGCTTGCAGCCTTCTAGGCAAAGCCAGGAAGCACTCCTTCTGTAGGAATGAAAGGAGGAGGAAAAGAAGATGGAAAGAAGGACAGAGAGGAGAGGACAAAGCTGTCCCCCTCACGTACAGAGCATGTCAAACACAAAAGACACTTTAGTTCACATTTGTATTCTGTTTCAGCAAGAGGTGGGAGAGGGAAGGGGTGGAAGCTTTCTACCACATGGTCGGGACGGACCAAATTCATTCCTGTCCAGCTAGTGGAGAATTTTAAACAAGGTAAATGTTGCTTGTCTGATATTTATAGAGGGCATTAAAACCCACAGATCTCTTGTGTGTGTTAGTGTGAATGTGTGTTTTCCCAAAGACTCAAAGACCAGTTTATCATCTAAGACTTGTTTTATTTTCAAAATAATGTCTGCCTACGTGAACACATTTTCTCTCTGAGAGCTTGAGTTTGTTTTTAAGACAACATTAATGACTAATGGTGAGTCATCCAGTTTTGTGGCTTGGTACAGTAGTTTATATTTATGTAATAGCTTAAAATTCAACTTTGAGCAATGTCCACAGCAGGGAAGAACAATTAGTAAATTCATTAATTGTGCTTTTGTGTACACTTTTATTCTCAAGGCTAATTATTTGTTTAAATTATTTTGCCTCTATCAAAAGTGTTACTACAGGAAAATATTTCAGCTTAGGATTCTGGTATGAAATACAAGGCTTGGGAAGTTCAGACGTCTCCCTGAAATGTAATCAGCTTGCACTTGCTAATGACTGGTACTCAATGTGGAGCCTTTTATTTAAGCATATAAGCAATTAGTTTGGGGAATATACATGTACAAAGAACTGTAATTCATGCTGCTGTCTCTCCTTCTCTGATGTGGACAGGGGGCATCTTCCATGTCTGACTTTTTAATGTAATCAAAATCTGGTGCACCCTACGTTGGAAGCATGCAGTCTTAGGCGAAGCAAAGCTATAAAAGGAATATCTCAGTTGCCAAGCCAATATGCCTGTGTACATAATGAAAGTGAGGCATCGCTCTTTTTTCATGGAGAGGGATGCAAACCTTCTTCCTCTTTCTTTTCTAAATTCTCCATGTGTCTGAGCTGTAGCTATAAGATGAACCAGCTGCCGCTGGAGCAGATGCTTTCCAGTTCCCAGTTCCAGGTGTGTGGCCTGAAAAGAGATTGATGACTTCGTGTAGGCACAGCCAGTTTCCTCCACCAGGTACAAGGGAATGACAGCAGAACATAGAAACAGCCAGCCCTCCCTTCCCAAGCATCTTCCCAGCCTGGCTGAGTCTGCAGGGAGATGCACAGGCCAGAATGCACAGAAGGACAGGACGATAAGGACTCACGCGGCACCTGCCGAGTCCTGGGTGCTGGACTAGGCATCTGACTGGCAGATTTAATTATGCAGTTTCTCTGTGAGGTGGGCAGGGTGAGTCCCATTTTTTAGAAGAGGAAATGGAGGTCACAGCATAAACCAGAACCCAGGATGGTGTGACTGCAAACCCAGTGGCTTTTCCACTGATTCATATTGCTTTCTGGCATCTAGCGCAGCACCTTGCCTTAGCAGATAGAACCTTCATTCATCCGTCCAGTTAATATTTACTGAGGACATCCTACCTGTCTGCACATATAGCAGTGAACAAGTTAGATAAAGATTCTTGCCTTCAAAGATTTTAGTGATAAATAGATGAAATATATCCCATTCTAGTGATAAAGGTGTATTGAATGAGGTTTGGCTAGATGCAGGCAGGGCCTTTAGCAGTAATACTGGAGTCTCCTCACCATGCCGCAACCACACTGTGTCCTTCTGGGCTCACTGTTTTCACTCCAAGTGGGAACAAAGCTGAGGCTGTTCACCACGTCTCCAGAGGGAGAAGCAGGCAGTCTGTGGCCCCCACCCCCAGTTGTACTGAGGCCAGTTAGTAAGAGGTGGTGGGGGTAGGTATGAGTTTGTTCCCTCTGTTACATTCTGGCAGGACCACAGTGGGAAGCTCGGGTCCCCAGGGCAGAGTGAGCTCAGGAAGGTGCAGCTGCCATCAGAGCAGGAAGGCAGAGCTTGCCCAGCCTGGGAAACCAAGGACGGGATGCACCCCCCAATTCCCGAACCCTAAATATCAGAAAGAAGGGAGGTGGATTTCAGGCTGAAAATATGGGGAAAGAGGATGTGCCTGCAGTTCCACAGAGGTCGGGTTAGTGGTTAAATGTTTGTGTTCTGAGTCCACCATAGCCTAACATCAGCTGCAACCAGCATCACAGTCACCAGCATTACAGATGGGAAGGGCCGATGAGGTCACAGGCTGCACAGAGTCCATCGCCACACAGCACTTTTGAAACCTTTCTCCACCTAGTTTAGATGCCCCAGAGTACTGTGCTTCAACCTGTCCCTCAGGAACCAATTCCAAAATCCACCCACAGTGCATTTACACTAAAGCTGTGGCCTGGCCCAGGGTGTATTTTTAATTATCCAAAGATTGACTAGAAGCCAGGTGACATGAAAAACTGCTGAGGGCCTCTCCTATTTCTCCCTGCAGTGCTGACCTACCATGAGAGGTGGCTCTCTAGCTAGGAGGCCCCAACCCCATGGCAGGGGTTCAGAGCACACAGGTAGGTGCCAGCTGGCAGACCCACCTCAGCAGGGGGAGTTATGGTTTCCATTGGCCAGTCATCCTGAGCACATGCAACAAGAGAGACAATCCTTCTAAATGAAGCTGCTGTCCAAGGAGTTGCAGAAGGCTTGTGTCTAAATCCAGTCTGCCCACTTAACATCCTTCCTGAGATTAATCATTTATGCACACAAATATTTAGCCACAAGATGTTCATCACTGTGCTGTTTATGATTGTGAAAAATTCAAAAACAATCTCCACACCCAATGACAGAAGGCAAGTTAAATAAATCATGAATCAGCCATATAATGCAGGGAATACCATGAAGCCATTAAAAATAATGCCTCCAAAGGGTACTAATGATATAATGTATTCATCATACGGCTTGGTGGAGAAGATAGGTTACAAAGCATATGTATAGAGCATTATTATTCTCCCTCTATTTTTCTAAAATATGTACATGTGGAACAGAAAACTGATATAATTATCTCTTAAAAAAGAACTGATAGCTAATATTTTGCTGCCTGCTACTTTTCAACCTTTTCTACAATGAATTTGTGTTACTTTGGCAATTAGATATAGAAATGTTAGTTAAAAACATTAAGTTGTCCTTCCTTTTGAAATGCTGCATTTCCCACATTATCATTAGCAGAATCCCTATAACCAGAGGAAGAAATGGGAAGGTAATTAGCCCCGTTTTCCTCTTTGGCTGCTGGGCAGCCTCGTGTCAGTGTGTCTCTAGGAGAAGTACTAAGCTGATGACAGCTGCCACTGCGATTCGATCCCGAGGCGGCTCCAGCATTCATTTACTAAATGGACTCCTGGAAGCGTGCAGGGGTGAATGCCCTTCCTGCTGCAGAGGGCATTTGACTAAGGAGTGCGTGCTCCTGAGGAAGCAAGAATGCTCGCCCAGGTTACCCTGATGCCATGTCATGCATTCAGAGCCAGAACCGACATTACTGAAGATCTGCTGGTGTATTTGCAGCATATTTTCCCCATAAAGGGGAGACTGAGACCTACAGGGCCAAGTGTCTTATCTTGCCTGTGATGCTGGCCAAGCCAGGATGGAACCTTGAGATTGACTCTAACTCCCTGTGTCCCCATTATCCTGCACCTGCCTTATTTGCTGGCCCAGCGCCTGCTCATCCTTGGTGGTCTGGCCCACGCAGCTCCTTCTTAGTGGATCCTCCCCACCCTGAAGTAGGGTTGGTCTTGCCTCCTTCTTACCATTACCCCTTACACGTACTCTGATGGGTGCATGTTCTCTACTATACTGCCGTTATTCAACCTTGAGTCTGGCTCTCTTACTGGGCTTAAGGGCAGGACTGATCTCTTATCTTTGCATTCCTAGAGACTGGTACATCACGACCACTTAATAATAAAGCCAGAGGTTTAAAGGCATTACAAAGCCATAATCTGCCACTGTTTCCAAGAGTGAGGAGGTGGGAGATGAGGACCCAGGCCATGAGAGAGTGTGCCGGGTATCCTGGAGTAGTCTGAGCTGAGGGTGGGGGGCTGTACAAGACCTGGAGGAGAAACCCCTTTCCTGCTACCACAGGAGGAGGGTGTAAAACGTTGAATGTTTCCGTGAGAGGACTACTATCTGGGAAATGAGGTGATATGATGGGGTAAAAGGGTAGCCACATGATGCTTTGGAGTGAGATGCATCGGATTTGAACCCCAAGTCTACACCTGAGGATGACCCTGGGCACACTCTGGGGGTCTCGGTTTTCTCACCTGATCACCGATGGCTCCTTGGCAGGGTTGCTGATGTCTTTAGAGCTCATGATCCCCAAAGGCCTGGTACTCACTAGATAACAGCCTTTGTAATTGTACATCTCAACTCCAGACAGTCAATCAGGGGCACACAGAACTCATGGAGTTGCTCCTCCAGACAGGAGCTAGATGAGAAGCACCAGAGTGCCTCAACTGGCCCCAGGAATGACCTGTGGGCCCCTCGAGTTCAGGTGAGTGAGCAAAGCACATGCTTTCCCTGCTCTCCTCGAAATCGAGAACAGGGTGGGCATCTCTCCAGTGATGCCAGACTGCTTAGAGCACTCAGAGGATGGCGGCCGGGAGCAAGTGCTCGCTCTGAAGACGTGAAGCTGCAGGGCGACCTGGGAGCCCAGCACAGCACCTGGGCAGGGAAGTGGCACTGCCCTGCAGCATGTGGCAGGGTCCTGAGGGCCATGCCACAGGAAGGGGGTGTTGGGCAAGCCACAGGTGGGGAGGTGGGGAGAGACTACTTACATGGTGAATGACCCTCGGCCAGCGCCTGCACCCCTGCCCTCCCAGGCAAGGCAGCCCACATCCCTGCCACTCAGGCACGGGAGCCTCCACCCCTGCCCTCCCAGGCTTGGGACCTCTGCACCAGCGTGGGCTCAGCACTTTATTGGAATCCACCCATCCCGTGTCAGGCAGCTGCATCTCACCGCCAGTGGAGAGCAGGCGGAGGCAGATGCAGAAAGAGCAGGATGAGGGTCTTCTTCAGACAGGAGGGCAGACACACCCCCTTCCTTTCCCTGGGGCTTCCCTCCTTCAGTCTCAGCTTGAGCAGCACCTCCTTGGGGGAGCCATCTCTGATCCCCTATGACTGGGTAGCTGCCCTTAAGTCCCCTTGATTACCCCTGTGTCTGACACAGGCACTGTAACCGTCTGTTCATTGACTGGTTTTTCCCACCGAGCTGGTAAACACATGCAAGCAGGCACCACATCTATGCCCCTAATATCCACAGTGCCTGGCACATGACTGGCACCCAGTAGATATCATCTGAATGGGAGAATGAGTGGTGAATGACTTTGTAAATTGAAAACCACCATTAGCATCAGCACATGCGCTTGGAACCTTAGAGCCCAGGGAGCGAGCAGGGGTTGTTCTTCTCTCCATTCAGATGCATATACACATGTACCCACGTGTACCTCTGTGGCCATAGGCCCAAGAATTTAAAAATACTTCGTTTAAATTAACCTCAGCACCTCTGTATTGGGCATCAATGAAGTGCTATGCACTTGTTTAGGTACCTGGATACTTCAGTGAACAAAACAATGTGCACTCTGAAAAAAAAAGTTATTCTAATAATTTCTTTGAAAACCTGCCATAAAACAGAGCAGGTTACTCTCTTACTTGAAGTTTGTATTTAGAGTTAGAAGCCTTAAGATTCTATTTCAATTCAGACGTTTCCCACAGTAGAGTTCATGATGGAATCTTGACAAAACCAGTTGGGAGATGATTTGTCCTTCACTCTAGCAAAGACAGTGACTTTCTGTAGATCAGTCAAGGTCCTCAGGAGGTGCCTCTTTGCAAAACCACTGGACATACCCCCTTGACTTTCGGTGCGCTCTGATGTGAGCATAAACAGATGGATTTCCTTTCTTACTGGATGTTTCCCTTGAATTAAATGAGGGTTGAGTTCATCTGTCTTTTTTCCCCCTAACAATGGAAATACAGCTTCTCTGAACATTGTTTTGAGTTTAACATTCACCTTTTAAAGAAACCAGATTGAAACTCATATTTTCCTCTCCCCTGGCTAAGATAGGGACACTCCCCATCTGTTGGCTGCCTTTCAACACAGCCGGTCCATCTACTGAGATCACTAAATTGCTTTCAGTGAGTCAGTTAGCTTTGTGTACAGATGAAAATTCAATTCCAGTCCCACTGAATGGAGATACAATCCAATCACTCATGGCTTGCATGTATGGAACTAGTCAAAAGGAAGGCAGGATTAAAGATTATGGATATTCTGTGACCATTTTTATCACTATCAGGGAAGTAATTCCAAAGTACCTGTTCTGCTCTTGCCAGGTGAGTGGTGCCAAGTTTTAGAGTCAAGTCATCAGGAATTTGGTGTAAGTCAGTGTCCAAACCTGGCCCAAGCCCAAATACTGTAGAAGAATCAAAGAAGATGACACAGCACCTGCTCTCAAAAAAGTCATCACAGTTTTATTGAGGAGGCCAAAATTAAGTAGTTGTACCTTAGGAGATACTCAAAGATATATGGAGCTCACCATAAGTATTCGGAGAGATGGAGGAAGAAGAGATCTCTGGCTGAGACAACTCACAGAAGACTTCACAGAGCAGGTGGGATTTGAAGATGACCTTGAACTTAAAAAGGTTTGGACGGAGCAAGGTGTGAAGGATGGACAAGCAAGAGCCTGCCCAGGAGGCTCAACTGAGGGGGCGAGTGAGAGCTTCATCCGGGCTGCCATGGATGGCCCCTGTGCCAAAAAGAATTGGAAATAAGTTTAGTAAGGCGAGTTAGTGTCAAACTGTGGATGTTACTAAATGTGGGTCTGAGGAGTTTAGATTTCATCTGATGTGCTATAAAAAGCCATTGTGTAGTCATGAATGGAGGAGCACTATGATGAAAGTGGCTATAGAAATATTCACCAGGCAGCAGCTTCACAATGGACTAGAAAAGAAAATGGAGACTTAAAAAAAAAATCAGTCTGAAGAAAAGTTCAGTTAGAATCTCAGCATTGTGAAATGAAAGAGGAGTTGACACATTTAAGAAACTGTAAAGCAACAAGGATTAAAAATTAGGATTGATGAAGGGTATGAGAGGGAAAATAAAATGCAATTCTACAACGGTAAACAACAAACTCCAAAAATATGGTACTTGCAACATTCATAACATAGCCCCAGTAAACTTCACAAAAAAGCCCCTACAAATCAATAATAAAATGTAAAACAATTCAGAAAAAATGAGCAAAGAATATGAACATGGAAATTCCCAAAGAAATCTGAAAGTTTGTTAAGCATTCAAAGCTATAATTAGCCACATAAAGAATGCAAACAAAAACAATAACAAGATAGTATTGTTGTCATTAATGTGGTAAAAGTAATTTTTCTATTATAATACTTAGAGTTTGCAAGGAATACACTGCTCACAGGAAGTAAATTTGTGTATGCCTTCTGGAGAGCAATTTGGCAATATGAAAAATCTAACACATACACTTACTCATCTTGAGCCCAGGTTTTCTACTTCTCATGAGTCATGTCATCAAAGTCTTACTCATGGATGACATAATCTGAAAATAAGCTAAATATCCAATAATATGATGCTGCATATAAAAAGTATGAAATATTATATAGACTTTAAAATCATTGAAGAAAAATTTTTAATGCATAGGAAAATGTGCATAACATGTTATGCTAAAAAGGCAGACTATAAACAGCTTGTACAATATGTTCCAATTGTTAAGAATCTGTATACATAAATCAAATTCAATATGTAGACTTTGGATTCTAATTCAAACAAGCTAACTGTAAAAAAGATATTTTTGAGACAGAGAAAACCAAACATGGCCAAAATATTAGATGAAGTTGAGTACTTACTGTTAGTTTTGTTAAGTTTGACAATGAAATTTCAGTAATTTTTTAAACTTTTCAGTATTAAAGATACATACTGAAGTGTTATAGAGTGAAATTACATGAAATCTGGAATTTGCTTTATGACACTCAAAAATAAAGTAAGGGGATTAGATAAAACAAGAATGACAAAATGTTGATAATTATTAATTATATCATTCTCTCTGTTTTGAAAAATCCCATTAAAGAAATGTCAATTAAAAAAGGAAGGCAGAACTCTGCCACACTTTAAAAGAAGCTGGAAATGGTATACACCAAAAGAGTTACTATAATTATCACTGGTTAGACAGATAACTGATTTTTATTTTCTTGGTTTTTAATAAATGTACTTTTCAAATTCCTACAATTAACATATAGTACTTTTGTAATCAAAAAAGTGCCCTAAATGCTCTTTTTAAAGCTTATTTGGTTTTGACTTAAAAGAAGTGAAGGAAATGATGACACCAATAGCTGAAATGGAGAAGGTGAGGATTTTGGAGGAAAACATATTCAAAGCAAGGCTTATAGATGAGGTGGTGATGTAGACTTTAAGATAAAGTCCTGAAATTAATTGAAAAAAAGGGAGTTAAGAAGATGCAGGGGTAGGGAAGGCAGGAGTCCTAAGTTTAAACCTTAGAAGTACATTGATATTATACACACCAGCTTTGCGAATTTACCTTGAGAATTTTGGTTTTGAAAATCAAAGGTGAACTGTTTTCTTTCATTCATTGATTCTACGTGGTCCAGCTACTGTTCTAGCTGCTCAGAGCACAAAGGTGAAATAGACAGGCTTGAACAAGTCTCATGGACTTAAAAACTGACACCAGGGAGGTATTAAACTAAAAACTACATAAATAGCCAATTGTAATAATTATCATGAAGGAGAAGTACAAAGAACAATGGGAGGCTCTAACAGAAGGACTTGACCTAGTTCTCAGTCACCTGGGAAACTTTCCTGAGGAAGTTTTGTTCCTGAAGGATAAATAGGTTCAGCAAAGAGTGAGGAAGGAGCATTTCGACCAAGGGATACGCTCACCTTGCTGCTGAAAAACATGTGATTATTTGAGAAACAAAGAGAAAGCCAGTGTGTCAGGAGCAGACAGTGAGGAGTAAAGGGCCCTAAGACAGAACTGGAGAGGGGGGCAACGTCGGCAGAGGTTTCCATGCCAAGATCAGGATCATTAATATCACCTCATTTTATTCTGAGCACAAGTTCAGGTAGAGGACTCACGCTATGAGTATTCAAAGGCCTACTGAACAGTCAAGGTGGAAGAAGTTGATGCTTTGGACTGAGGAAATGGCAATGAAGATAGAAGGAAATGGGTAAAAAGACTTAAATTTCCTGAAGGAGAAGATAAGTAGAACAGCAGTTGGAGAAGTAGGAGGAAGAGCAGGAAACCAGCATCAGGGAAGGTGTGCTTTTCTGGATGAAGGAATGGTCAAATAGGTTGAATACTGCTGAAATGTGTACACAGGGTTTAGCAAAAGCCAAATCGCTGGAGCCTTGCTGCAGGCAGTTTGGATGGAATGGTGATGTGGAGGTGAGATCAGAGGGGCCAAGCACTGACTGGGGTCAGGGTGGGAGAAGGGATGGAGACAGCTCACATACATAGATGTTAAGATGTTTTCTGGAAAAAAAGAGATATGAATAGGGGGGGTTTTTAAAGATGAGGGAAATTTGAACTTGTGTAAAGGAGGAATCCTGGATGGCAAGGAGGTTTAATAACAAGCGAGGTGGTAGTATACGAGTTGTGAGAAGTAAGAGAAGATGGGATTCAGGGCACAGTGAGGGATTCTTCTAGGTGGGGAGCACCTTTTCTTTGATATAAGAAGAGGCAAGGTGACAGGATGGCAAGAGAGCCAGGGGGTTTATAAATCTACTGGCAAGAGCTTGCGGGAATTCCTTTGTGACTCTTTTGGTTTCTCTGAGAGTAAAGGGATGATTGTGTGTATTTGGTGTTTGTGGTGTTCATGGGATGTATGTATGTGTGTGAGAGGGCGAGAGGAAGGATGGCTGGAAGGGAAGTTTCTAGAAATTATCGTTGAGGAATAATTATTGCACAGAGCAGGGAGCAAACTGACTAGAGAAGTGAAGAAGCGGTAAGAGACACAGAGCCAAGGTCAAGTTCAACTCAATTCAAATGCGGCCAAATGACAAGAGGAGGGCACCTACTTCCAAAGTCACAAGAATGCGACCGCCAGAGCTGCTGGTGCATCACTAATGTTGGTACTGGGAGCTTGCCCAGGTGAAAAATGACAGTAATAGTAATGAGGGCCAGTGTTCTTAGAAGGTGTATCACATATGCCAGACACTATAAATATTTCCATGCATTAATTCATCTAATCCTAACAACAACCCTGTCGGGTAGATACTACTAGTTCCCTTTAATAGCTGAGGAAAGTGAAAGGGTTATGCACTTTGACCAAGATCACACAGCTTACAAGTAGAAGAAACAGAA
This sequence comes from Manis javanica, assembly GCF_040802235.1. Lineage (NCBI taxonomy): Eukaryota > Metazoa > Chordata > Mammalia > Pholidota > Manidae > Manis > Manis javanica. The sequence goes on along the minus strand of NC_133164.1, from coordinate 61,622,067 downwards.
TTCAAACCCACTTCACTCTGCAGCATTGTATGAGGTTCCATGGCTTCAAGAGGCCCATAGGAAGGACGCCTAGATGATTGTCTTTGCTTCTTTCCTTCCCTCTGAATGCCTGCAATAACCTTCCATCACTAGGATTATCCAGCTCATGTCTCTATTCCTTGCAAGCCAATGAAGCACTGTTGTTTTCACTTAGTTTATCCTGGTCCTGTCACATACTAATATTGTTACTTTCTCCAAGTGAAAAAAACAAGGCAGTAGATGGTTGATGTTTTATCAATAGAAGTTAACCAAATGCAGTCAGTTTTGTGTTTTGAACTAACAAGTAATGAATTAACACATGAACAATCTAAGTGTCTAGACAACTGAGCAAAGAGCGGGCCATATTCTGATTCTAGCCATTTACTTGAGGCAACTTTTTAACAGTGAAACCAGTTGACCAAGAAGTTCCCTGAATATGGGCAATTTGGTCATCCAAAAAGACTTGAGTTGACATCAGTTTCTTACAGTCACAAAGATTATGTATCTGGACCACATGACCAGTGAATTGATAAAATTCATGCTGTATGAATTATGTCATGATGAAGGAGCATGTAAATTGAATGAGCCATTGTGCAGAATCAGCACTCTCCTGACCATAACAAAGGGATGGATGGACTAGGTCCATTCATTGTGGACAGCAGTACTCTCTCGGAAGCAAAACAGACAAGGACTCTCCAGCTCCTGAACGCCACCTTCCCCCTCCCCCCACCCCACACCACAGGCACTTCAGTCTCTTGCCCCTGCATCCTCCTGTTATTCACTTTACCTAATGCTTCCTGTAGTCTTTTCCTTTAAGCTTCCAGAATTTGGAATTGGAGAACCATACTAAGACCGGAGAGAGCACATGATTCTGGACTTTGGATCTTACCACCCAGAAGATTACTTTCCAAGCAAATTTGTCTAATCCATTGCATATGCACCCTAATGCCTGTGCACATTCATTAATTTGCTTGTTTAACAAATACTGATTGAAAGCCTACTATGCCAGATGCTTCATGGAGCTTACAGTCTGGAAGAATAAAGATATACACTTAATATGCATACTGTTAATTAATTTCAAATAAAATCAGGTTTCCCCCCAAACTCCCTAACCCTTTCCTGCTTTATTTTTCTCCATAGCACGCAACAGTCTCTGTTGCACTCCATTTTCTTATACTTTGCTTAGCATGGGACCTTCTCTGGGTTTTCAAATTTAGCCACTCCTCTTTGGCTTCATTGTTCCTCTCTCAACATTTTTAATTCATGGTGTCTATGTCCCTCCTACTCACTGAAATAAGCCAAAAGCAGATCCAATGTCAGGCAGACCCATCACTATGAAATTAGCTATGGATATATACTTTGATGACATTAAGGTTTTAGTACTTGCAAAAATGTGGGTGTTCTTGTAAAGCACTTATAGTTGGATCACAGCTCTAGCACTTACTACTGGTATGACTATCAACTCTTTAATCTCTGGTGTATCTCCAAGGGGAAGGGGGTTCCTAGCCTGGGGCAAATCCCCCTATGAAACTGGTGAAACTGAAATAAGTCAAGGGAAAGGATATGTTGGAAGGAACCATTTTTATTGCTCACAGCTTGTTGAATTCACTGGCCAGGCTTGGCACCATCTGTCTGCTCTGCCAGGGCTCACACTCTGCAGCCTTGCTACACTTCTCTACTTTCCACCTGCCCCCTCCAGGAGGAACTCCATTGACAGGTCCTTAGTGGCTGACAGACACCAGACCAATTACATACCAGGAATGGAGGGGAGGAGAAAATGGCCATTCTCCCTCCACCCCTTGCTCCAGATTGTTGGGAGGCTCTGCAGTGGTAAACACCTGATATAGTAAATGAACTAAGGCTAGGTGGGAGATTCTGGAAATTCCGTCATTTACCCCACATCTGGGTACATTTGATATCTGCTTCAAAAACAATTGTGTTTGATGTGTGATACTCAATCTATTAGATATTAATGTTAGACTGCTGGCATTATGCTGTTTAGCATGACCCTTATCAGATACGCAGCTGTGAGAATTAAAATGTGGGCTCCAGTTTTTGTTGGGCATTTTCCCTGCTGCTGCCAGGATGAGGCTGAATAAGCATCAATGTAACAGACTTTAGCTGAGTTTGCTGAGCTTTTAAAATTCAAAAATCAGAATCTGGGAATTTTTCCTATCTCAAGTTGCTCCCCACCTCCAGACTACCTTAAGGTACATCTTGGATTCTATTTCATAGGTTGGGTTCACCATCCTATGCTGTGTTTGCCCCTCTGAAAACTCACCAGACCCTGCTTACTGATGAAGGAAGGGAAATTAGACAGAACAAGGTCAAAGAGGACAATTGCAGAGAAAAAGGGGGAAGTGCTACAGGTCCTTGTAATAATGACCAGGAAAGGGAGAAAAAAGAGGAGTGATGTGTAGGGGATGTGGGGAAGGTTGAGGAATGGGGAAGGGGAGAAGGAGAGAAAGAAGGAGAACAAACAAGAGGGTAAGTGGACTCTGCACGCCATCCTGTTCTCAGCCCATTTCATGTAATTGTCACAGCAATCCTACAAAATAAGGCCTTCAATACCATAAGGATAGGTCTCTGTTCTGCTACTCCTGTCCTTTCCCACAAGCAATTCTGGGCACAGAACACGTTCTCCCACCCCACAAAAATAAAATCTAAATCCTACAGCATGCCATTCAAGGTTCTGTATGAACAGGTTCCCCACAGGTGAGGAAACCATGAAACACCAGCCAAACCCAGACCCTTCTGAGAGTAAAAGCAGGCGCCACTTGTCATTATGTTGGAGAATAGACAAGACCACAGATTGCCATGGGCATGTACAACCAGCACCCCCATATCCATCCTACACTGCCCGCCTGAGTGACTGCATTCCCCAAATTCACCAGCTTTGTCATGCATGTGGAAGATGAAGCAAACCCCACCCACCCCATTCCAACCTGGAAAACCCATTCTTCAACACCGAGTTCAGAAACAGCTGCCACTGTGAGGTCCAAATCAAGTCCTCAAAGCCAGTTTGCATAGTGGTAAGAGTCCAGACACTCTACCCCTGTTGGCCTCCTAGAGCTGTTCAAATCCCAACTCCACCACCTACATGCTGTGTGTGCTTGGACAAGTCACTCAAGTTCTCTGTCTCAGTTCCCTTTCTGTACGATTGAGATAACAGTTCTTTGTTCATGGGGTGGCTGTGAGGACATAGTAAGCTCACAGGTGACAGGGTCTGACTGCATGGGGATTTCAGGGCAAATGTGTGCTGTACAAGGATCTTGCCAAACCTGTGGCCACAGATGTGCATGTGCTTATACATGTGTGCACACCTGAACCCCACCTGTAAGGCATGTATTTTCTCCCTTGAGGAAAAAGCCAAACCAAAACAAGAATTGTCAAGAGCAATGTTAAATGCTTGAGAATTCATAGATCATTTTGTGCATAACAACCCTTAGTTTTTATCATGGTGATTTTGATATCATCTTAACCAATACAACATGTTAAAAATTCTAAGATCCCTTCTAGGACTCAAATAATTCTCTGAGCTATCCCACATAGGCTTCTTGCTGGCAGGAGTGTGGAATGGACTCAAAATGCCTTTTATTAATAAGCAGACTAAGCTTCTATCCACATGATGCCAGAGTTTGGTAACACTTTACCTAACACCCACCTTATTTAGGCTAATACTCCTCAGATAAGTAACAGACCTTTACTATCTTCAGTTATTTTTACCTTAGTGTGAATGCATTTCAAATCCTTTATGAGTGAAGGCATGAGAAAAGGCACTGGATCAGTCCTTAAGGGTGGAAGGCAGGGACGACAAAGTGTAAGAAAGTGCATGGAAAGGCAGGACTGCCAGCTCTAGGACGACCTCTGTCCACACCACACGTCTGCTCAGAGCAAACACTCTTGCAGGGGGCTCATGCTAAGTGCTTAGGCTACGGCTGAGCCATAGCCAGGAGTGGCTGGGATAACCATGCCTGCCCCTAGTCCATGCCCCCAAACATGTGTGCACACGTGACTCACATCAGTGTCACCTGCCTTCCTAATTTTAGGCTGACAGTGACCTTTGTTGATGTTATTCTCTGGATGTCATTTTGAGGCTTTTCCCCTCACAGATTTTAATCAAATGTTCCGGAGGGGAGATATTTCTAGCATTTAGTTTGAACTTTTGCTTCATATTGTGACTAATTAAAATATGACTAACTACAGAATATACTTTCCTTTTTCTTCAAGCATGACCCCCAAAACAGAGAGAATGGAGCTTTAACGCCACATTATTATTTTCCATGCTGTTTTGACTGAAATAAGAGAAAAGTTTTTGTGAAGTTCTTTAAAAACTTTTTGACAATCCCATTTGGGTTTTTCCTCCTATACCTTGTAAAGATTGGGTGGAATTTTCGATAGTCTGTTTTCTCTCCAATCCTCAAGTCAACCCCCTATGTAATATAAAGCAGTGATCCCGCAGCATGAGTGAAGCCGAGCAATGCTGGATGGCTTTAAAGATAACACTAACATACAGAGAGAGGGTGCAAATCCATCCGAACCCAGCCTGCCAGGAGCTCTCCTCCTCTGGTCCCCTGTGGCCTCCTTTCCCTTTTACCACAAATCTTTGACACATTCCTCAGGCTCCCAGCCACCGCTCAGTGAAGAGGGTTTCCTTCCGCTGCACAAAGAAAACAGAGCACGTTATTGATGAAGGGCCCAGACTCGCCTCTCCATTTGAAATGTGCCGGTCATCACACCCTTCCTTCCCTCTGAAACTCATCATTTTCAGGAATACCTCCTCCTCCTATGCAGTTGATTCTTTTCCTTTTTCCCTTCTCTGGAACTTGTTGAAAATCATTTCTTCTCCTGTCCCACGCATTTTTATTCTCCCCCTCCCTACCAGCTCTCAAACTGAAAATACACACAGAGCCCTCCCTCATCAGAGCTCCTTGCAGCACCTCGCCCTCCCTACTGCTCCCTTTCTCTTCTGCCACCAGATTTCTGGGGGAGGGGAGAGAAGAGCCCATGGTGTTCACTACTAGCTTCCCAACTTCGTTCACATGTTGACCCACTGAATTGTGGATCCCACCATATTCCTTTCTACTGACAGTGTGAAAACATGGAGGCTCAGACAAAATCAGAGAAGGCCCTTGGATTCAGTCAAGGACTTTAGTAATAGAGACAATACAGTAAATGAAGACAAAAAGTGGAGCTTAAAACTCAACTTCCTCCTTCTGAGAAAAAATAAAGAAAGAAAGCCTTTTTGTCTGTTTCCTGAGCCAAAACTAAGTCTGGAAATGCCTAGACCCAAGGATGGCAATAAAGAGTACACCTCCATGGAGAAGGTAGGAGTGAGGATGTCTGCGTTGGTGCCTGTCCTTGACATTGACCCTCTGCTTGATGACAAGAGCAGTGCATGGAGACGTGGCCTTCCTGCAGGGAGCAGGCAACCAGCTGGGAGAGGATCCAGCAGATGAGAAACAACAGGACATCCTACCGCTCTCTTCTCTGGCCTTTGAGGTTCATGTGATTGTTTCTGTGTGCAAAAAAGAAATGGAAGTCTCTACGTCTCCATATGATCATGCCTGTTCTTCCCTGTCCTATTCCTCTTCCTGTGTGTTCTCCAGTCTGGCCCCTCTGTTTAGTCAAGAGAGCAAGAGCAGTTTCCTCTGCAAGTTATCTGCACCATTTATTACAGGCAATTGTCATCTCTCCTCTACTGGAACAAGTTCCAAAAGTGAATGACAAGCAGGAGTCAACCTTTTGCCCACATCTGAAAAAAACGTAGCATCTTGTAGTCAAAAAGGTAGAAGGGCAGACAACCAGCCTCTCTCTGTCTTTTCCCAACCAGTTCACACCTTTCTCCCTTGCCCCATGTGTGTTTTGTCTCAGGAGCAATCTCAGAGGAGTAAAGCTTCCAACTGAGGTCTTGGTTTCTGTGCTGAGAATGCCAACCAGTGTCTGGCAATGCCCCTTCTTCTGGGCACTGGTGAATGAGTTAAGACTATCAATTCATTTCATATGAACTGTGAAGCCGCCAACAGATGGCCAATCACTGAACTTCTGGTCACTACTGACCCGGCCTAGATTTGAACCTGTGACCCCTTGGTAAAGGGTTTTATGTTGCAATAATAATGTCTGAAGGATATAGAGGCTTTCAAAATCCTTCCCTTTAAAACAACACTGTTAGTCACTGAAGGGGCAGAAGCAATGAAAGAAGAAATGAACACCTGATATCCTTAAGGGAAAGAGGAGAGCCAGAGGACAGGCTTGGTCTTACATGCCTTCACGTGAATGAAGCTGTTGCTTCTTAAAGCTGTTGCTTTTTAAAGCAAGGTTTCATTTGGGAGGTGAATGCCTCTCGTACTCACTCTGCAGTGCTACTTGAAACACCTGCCTTGGCCTTCGCTTTGCTTCGGTGGTCGTCTTAATTTGCTGGTTTAGCAACTGGAAGTATTTACACCTTCGTAACAAACCACTTTCCTGAACTGAACCACGATAATGTAAGTGAATTCTCTTATCCCAAAAAACTCTCAAGAGTTTAAGCCCCTCCCTCATTAATCCACTCTCCCCAGTCTGAGATGGCAAATAAATATCATTGTGTCCAAGTTACAGGTAGGGAAAGTGGGAAGTTCAAAGCGTAATGCCAACTTTGTTTCTCACGTGTCAAGAAACGGAGTCCTGGCAGTTGACAAATGCTATGAACCTTGGAAAGCTACTCATTCTAAATTCCAGTTTCCTCATCTGCTAATAAGGATAAGAGGAAGTTTGTAAGAATAAATGAAATAACACATGTAAAGTTCATTGCACCTGCCCAGCCACACAGGCCTGCTGCATTGCACAGCTCCACCAACACTCCGCAGCCAGTCATACAAAACACAGTGTGAATGGCGCCCCCTAGAGTTGTACAATCAACAGCCATGCCATATGGAGAATGCAGAACATTCTAGAGGTGATTCCTTGGATAGAGAGGAGCCACACACAGGGTTATGAGCTGGGCAATAACATCTGAAAGCAGTATTCCAGAAAGATTGATTTGGTCATAGGGAACAGAATAGGTTAGAAGGGGAGAGATGAGTTGAGAGGCTACACAAAGTCGACAAGCTGATGGGGGCCTCGATAACACTTTCTCTGTGAGAATTAACCATCATATTGGAAGTTTATCTTCTGGCAACAGCAGAAAAGGTGGTTCAGAAGAAACCTCTCTCTGACCACAAGAAGTATGTGAAAAGAAACATCAGTTTGAGAACATTGGAAAATTACCATGGCAGTGAGAAATCATTCTGTCAACATCCCAGAAAGAAAGAAATCTATTTAAGGCTGCCTTTCCTCTAGAAGGATGATTTCAAAGTGTGGACACTGAGTAAACAGTAGCATCTGGGCATTTGTTAGAAATACAAATTCTCAGGCCCCACCCCAGATCTACTGAATCAGAAACTCTGGAGTAAGACTGGAACCTGCTTTAGCAAACCCCCCAGCTGATTCTGATGCACCCTGAAAGAACCACGGTGCTATCGGCACCTACAATGCTGGAAGTACAGTGGAGAGACTGAGAAGCTGGGCAGGAATCTGGGCAGTCTCAAGGGTCTGCGGAGCCAAAACTTGGAGTTCAAGACCTGCCTGGTAAACACCTCAGAAGGTTAGCTGAGACCCCAAAGCGCCACACCCAAGGAGTAAAAAAGTAAAAATGAAATAAAAGTTTTCTTTTCAATAAACTTTTGATTAAGTTTATTATCATCTCAATTCCTGATTGGAAAGATGGTGAGTTTGGTTTTGGACCTGTTGAGCCTGAGTTCAAGCCTTTTAGATACAGGAAAGGAGGTCTAATAGGCCGTTGAATGTGTGGGTCTTGAGTGAAGGTAGGCAGCTTGGGCTATAGATATATAAACTAGCAGATAAATTATATATGCATGGGGCTGCACGCTTGGGTGAGTTTATTTGGAGAAAGTTTATACGAAATACAGCAAAAGATCAAGACCTGCAGAACACTAACATTAAATGATCAGACGGAAAGATATGAGCCTGAAAAGGAGACTAACAATGAGAAATTACAGAGGTAGGAGGAAAACTGGGAGAACACTGTGGAAGCCAAGAGGAAAGGCTGAGAGGGGTGCTCAACTCTGAGAAGCATCGCCGAGACAGGGAAGAAGAGAGCCACCAAGTGTTCATTGACTGACTTCAGTCACAGAGGCCTTGGTGAGAACATCACCCCTGTAAAGGCGAGGCAGGAACCCTGTTGGGGTGTGTTGAACACTGAGTGAGAGATAGTTAAAACAGGAAAGAGGAAACCTAGGAAAATTTCTTCTAGAAATTTTACTGTGAAGGGAAGGAAAAGAGAGGTAGAACTGAAGCTGGAGAGTATTTTTATCTGATTTAAGATAACTTAAAAAGTCTTGTGGAAGAATTTGCTTAAGAAAAGGAGTCTGAAGGTATGAAAGAAAAGGAATAATTATTAGTGTGAGGTTCCTAAGAAGATGGGAGGGGGTGGAAAGCAAAAAGCAGAACTGACATTAGGCAGGAGAGTGAATAGCTCTTCCATCATAAAAGGGGGCAAGAAAAGCATGATGGAGGTTTGTAGATCAGAAGGCTGGTGCATCTTTGCTAGATGTACTCTTTGAAGCGAATGAGATCATATGCTGAACGTGACAGGGAGGCTGTGAGGAGGGGAGAGCGACAGACAAGAAGGTCTGTACAGTCATAGAAAACAAGAGATCGGGTTGACTGATGCTCATGTATGGACACTTGTATTATTGAACAGAATCAATGACCCATTTGAGGTGGTGATCATGGACTTACAATGAAACAGTAATCATTTCTTGAAAAATTTAGTACAGTTTTTCTTAAATTTTATGTCTAAATACTGTAGGGCCTGTGGGTTTATATTACAATTTTTTAAACTCTTGGTGGTTTGTCAAGTCTTGTCTTCTTGTAGGCCCATTTATTTTTTATTAAGTACCCAGTTATTTCTTTTAAAGCAATAACCACTCATTATCACACAGGTTCTGTGAGTCAAACTCAAGGGTAACTTAGATAGTTCTAGTTAGGGATCTCCCATGAGCTTACTCTCTAGGTATCAGCTAGAGCTGTATCATCTTGAGGCCTGACTGGAACTGCAGGATCCCCGTCCAAGTTACAGCACTCATATGCTATTGGTGGAAATCCAAGGCCTCAGTTTCTCAGCACATGGACTCCCCAGAGGGCTGTTTGGGAGCCCTCTGACATGGCAGCTGGTTTCCCCACAGTGAGTGATGTGAGGAACAAAATGGAAAATAGATGTCCACTTATTTTTGACTGAGTGTTTGACAGGGAAAATTTGAGACACTGGGTAATGTTTTCCTCCTCCAGAGGAGATTCGCCAGAAGGGAGCTAGGTCAAGGGCACTAGTAATCTGCAGGCCAGCAGAAGGTGGCCTCTGTCCCTCTCTTTAGTAGCACTCAGGGTGGTCTAATTTGACATTTGGTTTTTATTATATGACTAATGTCTGTTTCTGCTGACCACTCTATACTCAGCATATTTATATCATATATAATACTTAATTTATTCACTGAATAAGTGAATAAATAAATGACCAATAGATAAAAATATTATTATTATTTTTATTATTCCAAAAATGAGAAGATAAGTTTTTCTGACACTCAAGTAAGAAACATCCCAGGAGAATTCCATATGTGTGGCTTTAAGTCAGCATTTAAGCTCACTAATTAAAAATGAACTTCTGCTGGAGCAATAAGTAGGGAAAATGGTAAAGTCCTGGAGACATATGTAATAAGCTCATCTAGCATTTGCTCAATCCTTAATTGCTGTGAAAATGTCCCCGGATAATAAGGACCATAGAACAGCCTGGAGTAGGGAGGAGAGATTGCTGAGGAGGGCAAGGCTGGCCAGAGGAGTGTACACAGTCGGCGAGAGCCCTCAGCACCGGCTGAGTAGGAGAGCCTGAGAGCAGAGCAGAGGGGCAAAAGTAGACCTGGGCGAGGAGTTGTGTCACGTGGGGGAATGACTTCTCCCTGGGGAGAAAAGGGATGAAGAGAGACAACTGGGGCCTGAGGGTGGAGGATCAGAATGCCTGGCAGAACATTCTAGAGGTGACTCATTGGATAGAGAGGAGCCACACACAGGGTTATGAGCTGGGCAATAACATCTGAAAGCAGTATTCCAGAAAGATTGATTTGGTCATAGGGAACAGAATAGGTTAGAAGGGGAGAGATGAGTTGAGAGGCTACACAATGTCGACAAGCTGATAGGGGCCTCGATGACAGCATTATCGTTGGCAATAACAATGGAACAGAAAGGGTGGGTATAAGAGACATTTTAACCTCATTTTAGGATATCTCTTAACAGAAAACAATAGAGACAATAATGAGAAGCATAGACCCTCATAAGTGTCAGCAGCCAAATATTTAATCACTACATTCCCCATTTCAAATGTTCATCTGAAAAAAAAGTTAATTTTAAATAATGAAGGGAGCCATCAGGAGCTGCCACCAACAGTAACTATTAAAATCTCGAAGCATTGCCATTCTAGTTAGTTACTCCTGGCCCACTTTCATAGAAATGGGCTCCAGGCATTACAGGGAATGAAAAGTTAATATAGGAAAGTCCAAGACCCCTCCACTTCTGCCAGTCAAAGGGCATCTGTGCTCCCCACCCATGAGGAGGCATGTTGCCTGGTAGGTGGGAGCCAGGAGCAGGCAAGGCCTTACCCGGTGGCTTGCATGGAGTCAGTGAAGAATCAAAGCTCACACAGGAACTGTTCTATGTTTTTGTTGCCACCACAAAGAAGCCTGAGAAAGATTCCCTTTCAACAGAAATTTCTCAGGGTGGTGAATGCCCAAGGACACACAACAGGGTCACCACTCCCAGAAAGTCCACCGCCTGCGAGGCACCATGAGTAGGGTGTTCTGTTATCTGCAGCCAAAGCATTCCTAGCCCAAGAGCTTTGCTCTCCTTCTCCCACTGAATTCATGCCAGAGCTCTAGTGGAACTAGAGCAGAGGGCACACCTCAGAGACATATTGAATCAATGTGTAAATAGGTTAGTTACAGGTACCTTCATTATTCCTACTACAGGGTAGTGAGTAAAACCCTGGGCTTGGGAGCCAGACCACTGCCTTCAGGTTGTCATTTTGCCACTTAACTGCTCAGCAACCTCAGGCTTCTTTATGCCAGAGTCCTCTCATCTGTAAAGTAATAATAGTTCACACTCTGTAAATATGTTTTAAGGACCCAATGAGATCATGACTATAAAGTGCTTAGCTCAGTGCCTGGTACAGGGTTAGAACCCAATAAATGTTAAGCACTGTACTTTTTACAGATGAGGAAACAGTAATTCAAAAAAAAAAAACCTAGAGAATTGGCCCAAGGTCACACAGATAAATGCTGTCCATGCTTATTTTCAGGGACACTGCTTTTCTGAGCAGTATGTCAACAAGTCAGCAAATATTTATTAAGTGACCATGAGATGCACAGTTCTGAACTAAACATTCAGAATTTATGCCCAAGAATGGGTGGAATTTACTATCTGACAAGAATGTTTAGTTTTTCATGGTCAGCCCAGCTGCGCACAAGGCTGATCTTACAGATAAAAGAGATAGAATTCTATGTGGTAGTGCCTGAAGGGTCCGGGGAAGGCCCTTCGACCAGCATACGTCAGCTGGCAGGGGGATAAACTCAGCACAGCAGATTTGTGTTGGCCTGAGTTTTGTCCTTCTGAAAAACGGATCCACCAAGTCAAACTATCCTTCCCCTTCTTCCTTTGCAATTCCTTTGCAGGTAAAATAGTCACCCTTAGACCTTTAACTGATGCCTACGGTGCCTCCAGCCAGAGTCTCAGCGAGCGTCACGATGCCTCTTACCACCTAGTAATCTTCAAAACTGCAGATATCCCTGAGGAAGGAAATGGCCAGTGTCAATCTAGTGGGTTTCCTTGAAGCGAGGAGTGAGGGCAGTGGGGCAGCTGAGGTAGTTTGGCCCCTGGGCAAAGGCAGCCGTAACACAGAACGAAAGGGAGCAGGAGGCCCCAGGAGCGGCAAGGCGTCCTGCGGGGTCTGGCCCGCCCTCACCTTTCTTACTGTGTGACTCTAGCCTCTCCCTCCTTCTACAAGCCTCTACTTTGCTCTGCTATTGTCACCATGCTCTGTCCCTTGAGCACACGCACTAAACAGCCGACTGGCAGAGCAGAACACAGTCTTCCCAGGAGCCCTCTTCCTCACAGACCTGAACACAGGCACGAGGCCCCCACCGTCTGCATGGCCCTTCCACAAATCACTGAGTGGAAACAGACAGGGGCACCAAAATGTTCCCTGTGTGGGGACATCATAAAGCCTTGGAACTTTACAAGCTTCTTAGACTCCACAGGTCCTAATCCCTTCCTGTTTTTGTTTTCTGGAAGGTGAGCTCATCAAGGAAACCCCGGCTTCTGACCCCACTTTGAGCAAGGCCTTGTGGCACGGTGGCCCCCTCCTGAACAAGCAGTCTGAGACTGGAGTCAGGGCAAAGGAAACCCCACCCTGCAGACTCAGGAAACCTGCCTTCCGAGCATCTGCAGGATGACGCCCCCCGAGCACAGGCCGCTGTCCTTCCTGGAGCCCACGTCCACTCAGTCTTTCCTCGGTGGGCACACAAGTAGGAAGAGCCACGTCCTGGCAGTCTGGCTCCAGGGCCCCCTCACAGCCCCAGTAAATTAATTCGCATCGTTTTCCTTGACTCGCAATGACTTTAAAAATATTTCCCTTTCCCAAAAATTAGATTTCCAAGCACAATTCATTAACATATTTTTAAAATTCTCTACCGATAGACTTTCTATAAATATGGGCTAGCTTGAGGTTTATGCAGGACAAGGGACCAGTGTGATTGGCGATCTTTTCCACTATGCAAAGACCATCTCACGGGTGCCTCCAGTGGCATAAAATGCCTGCCAGTCACCATCTAAGTAGATTTTACCAAAGGGTAAACCACCAAACAGCCTGACTAGAGACAAAGAGGCACAGTGGAGACACAGGAGAAGCACCTGTTCCCACCTCTGGGGAACTAATCACCTGGTTGGCTGCAGAGAAGTGACACATGCCAGCCCTTCCTGTCAATGGCTATGCCATGGTCGGAAACACGAGCTTCCACTGAGCCTGTCTGCAGGTCACCAAAGCTGACACCTGACAAGCGACCGGGATCGAGTCCTTCAGACAGACAAGAGCAGAAAGGAGAGTTTACGTATGAGAACAAGCCCTGGCCCAGTTAGTGCTTTGAGAATGAGGACCTGGAAAACCCTGCCTGCCTAGGAAAGACACGAGGAGAAACAAAGTGCTGGTCCACAGGCTCTTCTTGGGGGTCTAAAGGTCTCCCACCATTCTGATTCTGCAATACCTCTGCCAGCACTGGCTCTGTAGGAAAAACTTGCATTTGAGAAAAATGGGCACAATAAAATCAGAATGTGTGCCTTTAAGGAGGAGTCCCCCAGATAAATATTGCTAAAGTTCCAAATACATAGCTCATAAAACACAGAGGATATTTGTACCATGGCTAAGGTTCAACCCTGTTCATCACCAAATGCTCATCACTAACAAATCAACATGTGACATTAGCCAAAAGAGCTATTGGATGTTAAGAGAAACTCAAAAATTCCAGGGAACAGTCACTTGATGAGCAGTTTAGAGTGTCATTCACAGGAAGTAGACAATAGCATTATTAAAGTTGCAACAATGTCGCAATTTGTAATTCATTCACGTTTCACATTAGACAGCCCCCTTCCTTCCAGCTAATGTTGACTATTACCAGTAAAACACACAATAACCAGCATTTATTGAGCATTTTCAGTGTGCCGGGCACTGTGCCCTGAGCTTTTAAAAGCATTGTGACTTAACTGTAATAGCAAATACTTAAATAGAACTTGCTATGTGCCAGACATTGTTCTAAGCATTTTATATGCATTAATTTACTCGCTCCTCACAAAAACCCATGAGGTAAGTACTATTATTATCACATTTTACAGATAAGAAACTGAGGCACAGCAAGATTAAACATTTCGCACAGGGTTACATATCTAGTTAAGAGCCAAAGCAGGAATTCAAGTGCATGCAGTCAGTAACAAAGTCCATGCTCTCAACTCTTACCTCATGAATCTGCATGAACTAAAATTGCAATTACTCTGTTTTTTATAAGTAAGGAAATTGAAGTTTAGAATGACTAAGCAATTTCTCTAATCGCACAATGAAGAAATGACAAAGTCTGGACTTGAACTCAGGCCTTTCCAGTACCAAAGCCTCATGTCCAGAGGCCATGTTATTTCTTATATCTGTTGTGGTTCATTGGCTGTGAGTATATAATCATTCTACCGACTCGAACATCAGGTCAATATATTTGAATGACTGTTGGGTGCGAGACACTGTGTTTGATACCAAGTATGAGGTGGTCCCTCCCTTCAAAGAGCTTATTCTGATGTAGAAATTCTGATGCAGAAGTTGCCATTCAAGTACCTGGAGAAACTAAGAGAATAACCAATCCCCGTGCTCTTTGCCCCTCACAAAGGTTCCTTGTGGTGGCTGGTGACTGTGGCTGTGGGTGTAAGGAAAAACACTGACTACATCTCTTCCCCAGTCAAAAGTATCTCTGATAAGAAATGAGCATTTTTGTTGATGCTAATTACCAAGATCTCTAAGCCAGCTCATGCTGCTGGAACGCATCAACAGAGCTTTGTGGTGAGCTCACTTTCTTCCGCCCACTCTGAGCAAAGGTCCCTCCGCATCTCCCCACTCTGGTCTTTAGGGTTATGGCTGCTATGGGCCACTGAGTCGTGTTGAGTTAGCCATCACTTCTAGAAGTGCCCATGCTCAAGGACCTCACCAACAGTACTGAGGACATTACAAAACATCTAAGGAGATTAATAGGCTCTCACTGGTAGACTCAAGAATAACCTTCCTGAAGCTGCTACTTACTGGTCATATGACCTCTGATTACTCAATTTCTGATGTCTCAGTGTCCTCTTCTCCTTGTGTGGATAACAGTAAGAGCATCCATGTTAATAAATTAATCCATGTAAAGCTCTTAGAACAGTGCCTGGATGGTCAATGCTCAACAGACGTTGGCCGGTGCTGCTGTTTCTTCTCTTCCTTCTCAGCCTCCTTCTTCTATTTCTCCTTCTCCTCCTTCTTCTTATTCTTATTATATATTATTATAACAAAATTCAGTGTCTGCTAGGAATTTCCTTTGTCTTAAGAGTTGAAAATACAGTAATATTAAATCTGTCACATGAGAAAGGACATCCCAGTCCTCTTAAATTTATTATCATCAATTCTTAGCCCGAGTAGAATTTAATTTTTAAAAAATATTTTAATACTCCACATTGTATAAGTAATCATTGGTCTGAATGATATTTTTACTATGTTCCCTGACACCTTAGTAGTGTAAGTGAATCTGAAAGGAGTCCTGAACTGTATTTGGTTTGTGGAGATAGGATCTTTGGCAAAAGAATACAGAGAAATGCAAACTTGCCAAAGGGCAAAAGACTAAAATAAATGATCTGTCTTTCATTTAAAGCTCTGTATTCCCATGAATTTTCTGAAAACAGGAAAAAATGTACTGAGGAAGTGTGTTGTTATTGTTGGTATTGTTGAGGTTATTGATACATTCTGGAGGTAATCAGAAAGGTTAAAGTCATACAGTAGAATCTACCAATGACTGTTCAAGAACTGTGCAGAAGTGTTCAAATTAGTGGCTTTATAGTTTTGATCAGATGTTTGTCCTCGATCCTCTCACCAATTGGTCACCCTGTCTTTGCTGAAGAGCCTCTGGTTCTTCCTGAAGCACATTAACTTTAGCTATTCATCCCCCCCCCCCCCGCCCATGACTCTAGATTCTGTTCTAAACCACAAATGTATTGTTTCACCTCATGAAAAATGTTCTGTACTATCACAACCTGTGGTAAAAGAGGCTTTAATACCATCTCAATATGATAGCACCTGATAAAGATGCCATTAACATGTATCAATACTAGGAAAATATCAGATGAATGATGGTTGTGGCTCTTTTGTTTTCTCAATTAATTGACTGCCATGAAGGAATACAATGTTGGACTCTAATCAAAAGGACATATCTCTAAGAGGTTAGTTACAGCACAGCTTCTGGTAACAGGGAGCCTGGAGAGAAATAAGTGACAGACCTCTCAGAGGTCAGAATGAGCCTCACTGACTGCAATTAAACAAAGGTGCAAAAAAAAAAAAAAAGAAAAGAAAAGAAGAAGGAGGAAGAGCAGAAGAATGTATCACTTATCTACAGCTCAGTACCAAATATGCCAAGATTTAGTGACTTAAAACAACAGGTCTGAGGGTAGCGTGTGGTTAGTCACCACGCACTCACATGACCCTGAGAGTGAGCACGCTCTTAGACTTTGTACCCTGTGCCCCTGGCTCTCTAAAACAACAAGAAATACTTGTCCTCTCTCATACTTTCAGTGGGTCAGGACCTTAGGAGCAGCTCTGCTCAATGGTTTTAGCTCAGAGTCTCTTGGGAAGTTGCAGTCAGGGTGTCAGCAGGAATTCCTGTCATCTGAAGGTCTGACTGGGGCTGGAGGAGCTGCTTCCAACGTGAGTCCCTCACACGACTGGCACCGGGGTGATGGCTGGTGGCAGGAGGCCTCGATTCTCTCCATGTCCGCAAGTTAGCTCCTCTCCATAGGCTGCTTGAGTGCCCTCATGGCATGGCAGCTGACTTACCCGAAGTCTGAGTAAGCCAAGAGGAAAGAAGATAGAAGCCACAATGCTTTTCATCATCTACTCTTAGAAATTACACACTGTCATTTCCAATATGTGCTCTTGGTCACACACACCAACCGTGATAGAATGTGGGAAGGGAATACACAAAGGTATGAATAACAGACTTCCAGGAGCTACTTTGAAGCCTGGATACTACAAAAAAAGAGGAAGAGAAGAGAAAGGGGAAGAAAAGTGCTTAACGAGATTTGGTTTTCTGAAGATGGCTTTCACTGGAACTTTTGGTTAAAAGTCAAAATAGCAAATAATAGAGGAGAACTAGGACCAGCTGTGGACAATTTAACTCCTCGTTCGGTGGCTGTGTATGTGTGCTGAGCCCCAGTTTGTGGGAGGACTGGGCATGAGGACTGCACCCCACACACAGCTTTTCCATGAGACACGTCCACCTAGAAAGACCAGTCCATAAAATGCCAGCTTTTACTAGCGGTGTGCTCAGCAATTTGGGCAGCAGTACCGGGGCTATAATAACTTCTGTTAAAGATAGCTCATTCCATTAGCATGACTTTCTTTGCAAGCCCTAGGGCTTCATTTTACTTATTCCTGGGTGATCGTTGCTTAAGTCCATCCTCCGTGATTGGGTGACAGATAATTGCTCATTCATGATCTTCACCTAAGTTAATACAAAGTTACAAAAAAGCGCCATAAAGAATCCTATTCCCCAAAAGATTGATGTGATCATTTCTAAAAAGAAGCCCTTTTTGATTTTTCAGTTTGACCTAGACTTTCTTTCTGTCAGTGTGGAGGGCACATCGGGCAGCTTGTCCTCTCTTCTTTTTGTGATCAACCTCTGTCCTTCCAACATTGAACTTCCTAGAAACTATATCTTACCTTCTACTGAACCGAGACCCTTAAGTTCACACATGAATCTTTGTTTCCACCCAAGAGTGAGGTGATCTTTTTAAAAGCAGAGAATGCCATGCCCAGGGACTTCATCCCTAAAGACTGACCATCTCTGCAAACTCTCTTCTCCGCAGTCCCCAGGCACCCTGATGGGGATCTGCTGTCATGCCCAGCACTCTCCCCGGCTGGCACTCCCTGGAAGCCCTCCATGGGAATGGAAGGAATGTGCCTGTCTTTAATCCCGAGATTGTCCATCAGGATGAAGAGTCAGTGTGCAAATGCCCTTCACTGCTCTTTTGTCCCTGTGCCTTACCACGGCTCTCCAGCAGGGCCTTTGATTTCCACACCTCGCCGGGGGTGTCTGGGCTACTTTTTAGCTTGCATCTCTGCGAAGATATGTATCCAATTCCTCACACAATGAGAGAAACAACAACAACGTGAATTACAAATGTTATGATGCATTATGCTTTGATTAAATAAGAAATGTAATCGGCTGAGCCTGAAGGAACGGAACTAGAATCCCGTCAGGAGAAAAGATGAATGAACAGAACTACAGCGACATCTGCTGGTCCCTCCCAGAGAGTTATTGACTTGAGTGTCACCAGAACGGTGGTGGAAAGAATGATGATAATCTCATGCTTAAAATAAATCCTCAAAATGTGCTTGTATGTAAAAACGTATTAAGTTCAACTCTTAATTGGTGCTAGTGAATGAGAAAACATAAGTCTTTGGAATAGAAGTGAAAATTATTTACTCTGTAGTTGCTCATAACGGGAATAGAAAAGACCACTCATGTCATCATTTTCACACGCAATCACCCACGCCCACACCAGATAGACATGTCAGTCTGGAGGAGAGGGTTAGTGTGCAAAATGAAAGGGTTTTCTCAAAAGTGGCTCTGAGTCTTCAAATATTGGCTTCCTCTTCAGACTTCCAGGAGAAGCTGAGGTTCCAGGGGACACGAAAAGCCCTCCGCACCCGGGATGTCCAAAGTCTTGCACGGTTTCTCTGTAAAGAAACATCTAAGGCTGCGATGCTGAGATACATTAGAAAAACATTAAGATGTAATCAGGCACTCCCTGGGGGCGGGGCTTCAATGGGATCAGTAAACTTTGCCACTCTGTTGGCTTCCATTCTGGCAAATCTTCAGTGACCAATGTTCGCTGCCCTCTCTGCCAAAGACATAAAGTGAGATGCTGCTCTGAGTGTTGGCGTCCGAGCACCAAGTGCCAGGGCTGCCTCCCTGGAGACTACCAAGTCTCAGAGCCGCGTTCCCTGGAGCTTTCTCGGCTGGAGTCTTTTTTTTAAAAGGCAGGATTTTTTCTGGATCCGCAAAGCAGGGTCACAAAGAAAGCCGTTATCTGGACTCTGGATAATGTCCATCCTGCTTTCAATGAAAGACAAACCCACATGGATGTTTTCTTTCTAAGCACAGCCCCAAATGCCTTCAGAGTACAGTGTCCACAACAATAGATTATAAAGCTTCCCTAACAGCATCACTTACCAAGAAATTAGTGGAGATGGTGTTTTTCTGAAATTTTCAAAAGGATTTTAAAATGGGCTGCATGTACCTTAGCTTTGGGGGCCTGAATGACAAAAGATGAGGATTGCAGGAGGAACAAAGGAACTTTTCGCCTCTGTCTCAAGCTTGGGCCCTGGGGCTGCTCGGAGTGGAAAGGCAGAGCTGCCTGCTTGCTGTGCTGAAAGCCTCCTTATCCCACATCTGAATAAAGGACGAAGAGGCCCCCATCCAGGCAGCATGTGGGGACGCGCACATCTAACAATAACCATATATTGTGTGGAAGTACTAGTGTGGACAGTCGGCACTTCTCGGAAGCTAAGCTGCGTTACAGCTATCTGGGTTCCTTTTAATGACTCTGAGGGACAATGCATCACCTACAAGTCTAAAGCACATTCGATAAAACATCTTGGAGTCAGTGCCTGTGGAATTCATTTTCCAGAGACAGCCACACTTGGGGATTTGGTTTCTAAGTTTTTTTCTTTCTTTGTGTGTGTGTGTGTGTGTGTCTAAACTGCAAAGCTACTTTTTTCCCCTCTGTCATCTTTCAGCCCTGTTTGAGTCTGCACAATTCATCATTGTTTCAGAGGGTTTTCTACAAGGGAAGATTACTGAACTAATTGATTATTAATTGATTATCATAATAGTCACATTTTATTTGCAGTAATTTCTAAAAGCAAGGTATGACCCCGGTAGTCCTGAACAATCGGGGATTTGCAGACCCGTAGCCAGGCTGGCGCGTTCCCTGGGGACCCATCCATCTGGCTCTGACAGTACCACATTCATAATTCCCACAAATAATGCCAGGGAAGGTAGGACTGGGGGGAACTGAGAGTATTGGTTCCTGTAGTTCCTTCCATTTGCAAGATGTCGAACATTTCTTTTTTCTGAATAACCCTGGTATGATGTCTGTTTGTCAAAAGAGTCCTTTTCCAGAGTAGTTCTCGGCCTTCCTGTGGCCAACAGACCGCAGGCCCTTCAGGGTCAGTGGGCTCCAGCTGTGGCCTATCTACTGCATCATGGTTCAGCATGTGACTCAAACTCCAATGCTGTTAAAGAGCCACACTGTCATGTTCATTCATTCGGCCCTGCATTTGGTCATCAAAAGCCCTTATGGGATGCCCTCTGTGCTTTAGTCTTTTGCTCAGGCCCTAGGAACACACTAGTGCTCACAGGGGTCCCCAGGCTAATGGGGCAGAAAGACAGCCACCTCAACCAGAACAACAGGGTGTCATTTCTACTGTGACAGCACGGAAAGGGGAGGTCAGAGTCAGGGAAAGCTTCCCAGAGGAAGGGACATCATAGGGGAAAGAAACCACAGCTGAGCTCAAATACACAGCTGTTCCCAAGTGACTGGAGGGAAGGGCATGTGCACGTGGGGCCTGGCAGTGCTGAGAGCAGCAACAGGAAGCAGTGAGCCCCCTAATGGAACTCGTCAGCTACCCAAGGTATAGGTTTATGGCCTTCTTTGTTTAACATTTGTTGAACACCTACTGTGTGCAGGGGACCATCCTACACGCTGTCACCTGGTGGGATTGGCAGGAAAACCGTCTCTGCTCTCAATAACAGACGATAAGAGAGTGAGTGCCCACTACACCCAGAGCAGTGTGAGGGTCCTTCCTTTCTGCTGTTCTACTCCAACCTGCAAAATAGTTATTGTCATCACCATTTTACAAATGAGGAAACTGGGGCCCTGAGGTAAAAATGACTTGTCCAAGATCAAACATGTGGCATGCAACACAGCTGGGATTAGAACTACAAAAAAGCTGCAGTAAGCTTATGAGTCAAAGTTTCCAGTGATAGAACTCCAGCAAGGAAGGGAGCCTGGAGCCCAGACTTGCCAGAAATCCCTGGGTGTATGCACTCCAGGCAGGAGAGCTCCAAAGAGGCGGCTTCTTCATCCCTCCCGCTGCTCCTTCTCCCCATTACCAGGCCTCCCTGCCTTTTCAGCACCTTCTCCTCTCCTGATGGAGCCCCTGCCTTGGACCTTCAGCCACTGGGCAAGTGTCAGCCTCCCCTTGGGTCCTATCAGGCCCCGTGGCCTCTCGCATGGGTGGCCATTCCCACAGATTCCCACTTTAGACATTTCTCAGGCTGGAGAGGGGGGAGTAGAAAGATTCATATCCAGGAAGAGAAAGGGGAAAATAACACTGGGATGATTCTCAGCACTGGGCTGTGGTTTCCTTTATAGAACATTTGCTTCTTATCAATTGTCCCTTATTATTTTTCAAAATATTAAAATCCACAAGTAAACATCTTGCCCTGTTAAGGTTAGTTTCCTATCAGTAGCCCTCACCAGGCTTATAAATTCTATTTTTATCTCCCCCGCTTTGCTCCCCAGTGTTTGCTTCCCCTGACACTGGAAGGTCTGATAACCCATCACCCAATTCCAGGGTCATGACCTCCCTCCCAACATGGGGAGGGCGAGCCTCACTAATAGAGCAGGCAGAGAAGAGGATCGATGGAGACCCAAGGACTTCCTTCTTAAAAACAATGAAGAGGGGCAAAGTCTGCTTACAAATAGAATGTTTTATAAAGTAAAAACATTTGTTAAGAAACAGATTGCTTTAACCTAAGTTGAAAGGTAATGAACACCTGAAAGAAGTCCAAGGAACAGAAGGCCATGCAAACAGTCGTGGGAGGATGAAGCCAGAATGTCGGGGTGTGGTTGGTGTTACTAGACCACCATCCGTCTGCCTTACCTGGGCCTGGATTCCCCTGCTGAAAGATCCCTGTGCCAGACCTTCCCGCCCTGAATCCAGCTGGACAAGGCGGGACCTGATACCTGGTCTGCTGTTCGGCTGTTTCAGGCAGTGTGTGGTGTGTTATCTCGCTGCCTCTTTGGTCTTGAGTTCCCCAGAATTCACATAACATTGTATTTCTGAATCCGTAATACTTCACATCACAGAAGGAAATAGAAAAGGCAGACGCCGAAGGGAACATGAAGGGAGAAAAAGACAGGAGACTCTGTCAGGAGTTTTAAACTTTCTTATTGAGTTAGAAGAATTCCCTGGGAGAACATGCTTTAGATGTTTGGTCCTCCTGGGCTCACTGTCGCTGCAAAGAAGAAAGAGCGTGATGATTCAAAAGTATTGGGGCACGCAAGGGACTCAAAGAGACGCCTGGAAGAGGTGTCTGTCTCACAATTGCTCTTTTACATGGGCAGTAAGGCTGTGACCGATATTGTATTCATTTACAGGAGATATTTCCTTCAGAAAAGCACGAGAAATCTTGGTTTTTGACTGAATAAAGAGAAAACTTTCCAGCTTTTACCTAAAATCCTTTATCCCATGACTTACAGCATTAAGGAAAAGACTGTGGCACTTAGGAAAGAGATTTCACATTCATGCTGCACTCCTGGTTCGCCGTGTAAATGTTGGCAGGCTTCCTACTTCACTGATTTGACAATATTAGCCATTTACAGCCAGGGCACAAATGAGGAGGAAAGAAGTAAATACTGAGATGGTGAGCACATTTGTGGCACTGTTCTATTAAGTCATCCAAATGTTAGACAAGACATTTGAACATAAAAATCCTGACATTTAGAACAGGGCATCTTCTTTGACTTCTCTGAAGCAAAAGACCCCAGGGTGGCTGGAGGTGTTGACAGTGACCAGGAGGAAATAAGATGAATAAATAATCTCCCCTAGCTAATTAGTTGTCCAAGGATACTGTGATGGTATGATTTTCTATCTCCTCCCTTAACACAAATAGCTGCGAGTCCATGGAAAGGGGAGTGTGTGATGATCGCCAACTTTGTGTGTCCAGTCAGCCAGAAAGTTCACCCAGCTCAGCACTTAGGCAGGTGTCTGGCACCTATCAAGTACCTCTTATGGGTTGAATTGTGTCCCACAGAATTTATATGTTGAAATTCTAAACCTCAGCTCCTCTAAATGTGACTGGTTTTGGAGATAAGGCCTCTGAAAAGGTAAGTAGAAATGAGATATTTAAGGTGGACCCTAATCCAATCTGACCAGTGTTCTTATAAGAAGAGATCTGGACATAGACACATACAGAGGGACAACCAAGTGAAGGCAGTGGAAGAAGATGGTCATCTACAAGCAAAGGAGAGATGCCTCAGAAGAAATGCCCTGCCAACACCTTGATCTTGGACTTCTAGCCTCTAGAACTGTGAGGAAATAAATTTCTGTTGTTTAAGCCACTCAGTCTGTGTTACTTTGTTCTAACAGCCCTATCAACCTAATACAGTGCCTATAGTTGTGTGCTAAGTGAATCATCTATAAATGATGACTCTTAGGAAACCTGAAATCAATAGACATTATGGTGAATAGTTGACACTACGAAGTGTGGCCAACGATCTGGCATTAGCTCTTCTGCTCATGACTCAGATGACCTCAGGCAAGTCTGCAAACCTCTTTGAGTACCAGATTCCTCGTTGATGAAATGAGGATAATGTTACCTGGTTATATACTATATATTTTAGAAGAAGTCCTCTGATATGTACTGTGTATATAAAGATAAATAATATTGTCCTGTTCTGGAGATACTTGTAGTGATTCTAATTAAGGAGAGAGAGAGAGAGAGATGCTCATAAATGAATAACTATAACACAGTGAGATACATGTTTCCATAGAAATATGTGCTTGTGTTAAACTTGCATCAGATTAACTTTTAAGAGTGAGGTCAGGAAACACTTCACAAAGGTAACAATTAAATTGGGTCTTGAAGTACAAGTTCACATGGCAGAAAATAAGACAAGAGGGTTTTAGGATAAAGAAGAATGTCCAAAGGTACGGATGCCTAGAAGGGAAGACAGGCTCAAAAAACAGTATGTGGTTAGGTGTGACCTGACAACATCACAAGATGGGCAGAACATGAGACAGGTAAGTGAGGTCATAAATAGTCTTGAATGCCTGGGGAAGCTGTCTAGGTTTTATTCTATTAGACATTATGGATTACAGAAGGTTGTTAAGCAAGAAAGTGACGTGAATAAATCTGTCTTTTGGAAAACGTACCTTGAAGGCAGTGTGGTGAATGGATGTGATGTAAAATGTTTGGAAACAAATGCCATGTAGGTATGCTACTGCAATAGTTCATGTACTCGATAAACCCCAGGTGTTAGGAGGAATGGACTGGATAATCCATTCTTTAAATAATAATACTGCTATTTAAATATTAATACTTTCAATAACTGTGATTATTTTTGAGAGGGAGAAGATTTAAGGCCACAGCTTGTCAATACATGTTAATGCTAATTAAAATTTCAAGGCAATTGTGAGGAATCAGTTAATATTATAACAAGTATATGATACCAGGTAATTGTCTTAGTTGCAAATCCTTTCACTTACCATCAAAATAACTACCCACTTTAATATAACAGCCAACAAATTTGAAGAAAGAAGTAGAGTTTCACCAAAAAGACTTTTTTTTTCTTTCATTGAAGTATAGTTGGTAAAATATTATATTGGTTTCAGGTGTACAACTTAGTGATTCAACAACTATTTACATTACAAAATGCTCATTAGATAGGTATCATCACCATACAAATATAGCACAATATTATTCACTATATTCCCTATGCTGCACATTTTATCCTCACAACTTACGTATTATATAATTAGAAATTTGTACTTTATCCCCTTCACCTATTTCTCCTATCCCTTCACTCCCCTCCCTTATGACAACCACCAGGTTGCTCTCTGTGTTTGTGAGCCTACAAAATGACTTTTGGATTCATTTATATTCTAGTTCAATATTTGCTGTAACTCAGTTACTTTTGGTGGTGATAAGTCTGCCTGCACATTTAGCAGAATAAAACAAGGGTTTAAATTCCACAGTATTGATGTTGGAATTGCATAGATTATGAAATATAAACAACACGTTTTAGAAACCGGATGGTATACTTTCTCCACCAACATGCTCCCCTCTTTCTCTGTACCCCAGACCCCAGTCGCCTGCCAGAATTACCTGCTACCTCCTCTGCACTTGCACAGCCCTTTGTTTGGTATTGCATGAATCACACTGCAGGAGGGAATATGCATAAGTCTCTGTCTCCATGGCTAGATCACAAGCTCCTTGTTTTCTTCATCTTTGTCTCCCCAGAGCCAGCACAGGGCCTCGCCTGGCCACAGTAGATGCTCAATATTCAGTCACTGAATTGCTTTAAGGTTACTCCCAGGATGTGTGTGTGTGTGTGTGTGTGTGTGTGTGTGTGTGTGTGTGTGTGTGTGTGTGTATTTCTGCTATAAACTCAGAGTGAAAAGTGATCAGGTGACATGGATTTCACTTGAAGGCCTGTTTCATAAAATAGTTCCTTTTTTTAATGTAAAAATTCCAGTGAGTGAACTGACATCTGCCAGTTTAAACACACAGGCAAAGTCTCCATCTTGGCAGTCAGCTTTGGTGAGCCCAGCCTTCTCTGAATGCAAGTGTCTGATTCCTTAAGTGCTTGTCCAGCTCCATTGCCCTAGTGCGGGTCACGTTTATTTGTTTGACTTATGCAAGATTAGTGTGTACACCTCTTCCATACAGGGTCTCATTATACAAAGGCAGAAAGTGGTTTAATGCTCATTTTGTACTTTTGACATCTAAATAATCCAGTTATCATCTTGACACAGAAATGTCTTTGTTCTAGCAGCCTGATACACTCAAGTTAGAATACATGTATCAGTGATTTCAAAATCACACATGACGATGGGTTCTACAAACATCAAATCTTCACTGTGTTTCAAATAATACAGTCAAGACAGCTCATTATACAGGGATAGAAATAAATTCATTTTTTTTCCTCTTTGCCTTTCTTCAGTTGACTGAGGAAAAAGTACCAATAAAAAGGCCCGTGCTCTGGTGGCCAGTGTTTTCATGGGTGCATACTCTATACAGCTTGCTATCTTGTCTTGTTTTTTTCCTTGGACATTAATAAGGACATAGGATACTTTTAAGAGAGTTCTTGTCTTTCACTTCCTTAAATCACACTTGATATTGAGGTATCTAAGAAAAGCATTCTATTCCAATATTAGCTGATTTTTTGAGACATTATTTGCAAGGTGCCATACTAGATAATTTAAACACAACTTCTCCCTATAATCCTCACCAGAAGTCAAAGCAAAGGGTCATATTCCACCATTGGTGGAGTGGAGATAAAAGCCTGCATCTCTGACTTGAGTCTGGCTTTAGACACGCTAGCGTACCAGATCAGCCTTTTGAGGGAGCACACATCCTCTGTTTCTCCTAACTTCAGTATGAAGTGAGATTTTCAACTGAAAGTCTGCATTCATTTCCCACATGAACCGGCAACTCCATATATGTCCATGAATGAGTAATGCAGTGCTAATCACTAACCATAGGTCCACAGGGGGAAGATTCAGAAATAGCAGAGATAGGAATATTCTTGCACCTGTATAACAGAAATATCAGCAATAGTAATAAAGATAACATTTAGTTCACTTGTGGAGAAAATATTACAAACTAATCTCGATGCAGGAGAAAAAATTAAGGCAACTGGTGGATTTGAGGTAGCAGTTTCAGTAGTATTCACTTGATAACATGCTACGGCCCAACAAAAATCCATGAGACTTTCTAAGCAATACCCAAGGGATAATAACAAAACGTGGGATAAATCATTCCAAAGCTATTATGGAGAAACTCACTCTGCCATATGGAAAAAGTGGTTAGGGAACAATTAACTTCAACAATGTATTTTGTCCCTGGAAACAAAACTGGGTTAAGCCACTATGACCAGGCTGACTGCAACCTCTATAAATTAGTCAGTAATAATGGACATAGTTTGAAACCATTAAAACTTTGAAAAACAGAATAAAGGCAAGGCACGAAATCATTTATAAAAGAACCAACAACAAATTCTAAGGTAGATACACCAAGCACCTATTTTCTACTTAATTCATCATATTTATAGCATAAGGAAAGCAAATGTTTGATGAGGTTGAATGTTCTGGAGCAGTGAACCAAGATAGGGTAATTGGGGCTAAAATTATTGCAAGTGTTTAATAAGAGAAGCCTTGTTTATGCAGTGCAGATGATGTAAAACAAGTGAACGTGGAGACAGAATGCTTTTATTGCTGTGTGCTACCAACAGACACGAGTAAGCTGCTAAGATTACAAATCATCCCCTAGCCTTCAAATGCAAGTAAATAGAGGAATTAACACAGAGATCAGTTAAGACCATAAACTAGGTAAGTAAACACAAAATTTAAAACATAACATATAGTGAGATGGAACCATAGTTACAAACCAACATTTCTGGATAAAGTCCCAACTGTTTGCTACATGCTCAACCCATAAAGCAAACGGGATCATGGGTGGGAGCAGATAAAAAGGCAAATGGCTGGAAGAGTGAGGCATATGCACATTTTGAAGAGCAGCCCAGTAACTCCGCAGCTGGGGATTTAATAAAACCAAGGTTATGTTATACTTTAGGGACAATTCAGAAAGTGGTGCCACTGGATGTCTCTCCCAACAATAAATAACCTTAAGGGTTTGTCATAAATTTGAAGATTCCATCAATATAATGATTACACAATCTTCCTAAGAATTTTTCAAAATTATTTTTCAAAAGATATTTGCTTATTTGCATTGTATGTTTTATATAACTTTATTTTTACAATAATTGCAACTTTTATTCTTAATATCTTATTGCAATGAGGAAATTAGGGCTCTGGAACAGTGATGTAACATGTCCAAGATAACACAGGGTGTCAGGGGTAGAACACAGAGTTTCTGACTTGTACAGCTTTTCTTTCTCATATAATCAGCCCTCCGAGTTTAAAAGCAATCCGAAATGTAAAATACCAGTTGATTATAAGAAAAACATGTATCCAAGTTGGGAGATACATTTAAATCCCATTTAACTAACTGAAAAATTCATGAGCAATACATGGATAATTTGTTTCTTATTAAAATGTTAAACTTGTAGAGAATATTTAGCTGTTCAAATGTCAAGTAACAGGATAGCTATAGTAAGTTAATTAGGTACCAATTCATTGCTAAAGATACTTAATTGACATTTAATAAGCATATTAAATACCAATTAACCAACTATATTTAGTGCTAAGTATATTTAGTCTAAGCTGTTTTGTTAATTGCTTGCTCAGTGCCTAGTATCTATGGTCAATAGATTATAACCCAATAAAATATATACATTAGTGTGTTCCATATATGTCTCTCCAGTGGGGAGTGTTGCTGGGTGCCCATGTGAGGGTTTAACCATCATCACCCAACTTGGTGAGAGAACACTGTCCAGCAAACAGCCCAACTCTTGCCAGACCCTATACAGAGAACAAAGTCAGCCAGTATTATGACAGGGATGCGGTCCTCTTCTGTCACTGCCGAACTCAGAGACAGGGAGGAATTACCAGGTTCTGGTGACAAGGGGCAGAGCTCACAGCCCCAGTGAGACCTCTGAAGAGGGACTTTCTCGTTTCAGAAGCCATACGGCCATGATGTTTGGCAAGCATTCTCTGGGACTACTTGCTCAATACTGTTGTCAGTCACATGCTGTGGGGCCCACATTATGTATTCCGGTCACAATGCGTTCCTGCAGACATGATGCTTGGAGCACAATGGAGAAGAGGCACGTGAAAAGGGATCAGGGAGCAGAGCACATTAACCTTGGCTGCTCTTCCCCAGCCCCGGGAAGGCGCTTCACATGCCTGCAGGTCCTGGAGTTGGGGGTCCTTCCCAAGGTCTGGACATGCAAAAGTGCTGAGCGGTGGGGTGATCTTGTTACTCAGAGGTTCAAAGGGCAAGGCTGAGCACTTAGACTATTCCTGCAGGAAAGAGGCACCCAAACAAGCACAGTCTCCACACCGCCAGGCCACGGAATAGTCATTATTCTTGTTGAAGATGATCCAATCTTGAAGTTGGCAGGGGTGGATGGGTGGGGCTTTTCATTCTTTCATTATTATTTATATTATATATTAACATTATATATCAGTATTAAGATAAACAAGTTGTTGAACCCACTGTGACCACTAAGCCTGGGCAGAGCCAAAGTCCAGGGACACGGTCATTTAGCTGTGAGGTCTACATGATCACATTTGCCTTGCAATCCAGAGAAGACAGCCGCTTGGACAGGGACACAAGCTATTAGTTTTGGGAGTTCCCTATCTAAGGGCAGAACTTTTCCAAGGTCAGTCTGAAATCCAAAGTCCAGGAAAAGCTGAGTCAGGAATTGACAACATTATAGCTGTAGGAGACAGGATTCAGTGGACAAAAATACGCAAAATTATTCCAGAAATACCTTTATTAGTATCCTGGATGGATTAAAACCCTGGGTCTTTCGACTGAGACTGTCTTAAAGTGCTGCCATCCCTTCTGTGTAGGCAAAACCAAAAGAAACTCTCTCGAATGGCTAAAATTCCAACATAAAAATAAATTGTGGTGGGACTATATTTCTAGGTGACAGAATATAGTAAGACATACAAAATAGCAAGACTAATAATTTCAAGTATGATTATTCATAGACGAGCTGTGATTATAAAGTGAAATGTGTGGCTATAAGCAAAGATCAAGAATGCATTAATTAGATGGCACATTGAGGGGGTGCCTGGTCACAGTGACCCCAGCTGACCTTGTCTGTCATTTTTCCCCACTTGAATGTTTTTGAGTATTTCTCATGAGAGGTCCATCAGTGATTACCAGCAGGATGGCTTCTGTGTGTGGTAAGAAAGGTCTCCCTCTTTCAATAACTGCTTCGGGCTCTGATGAGAATCTTCCCATCATCTTGAGACTTGGCAGTGCATTAATATGTAACACTGTTTAAACTGTCCCAGGGCGAGTCAAGTAATGCAATTTACCTCATTTGGCTTTTGCATCCAGTTTTCCACTGGAAAGACTCATACACTTTGCATGTTTTCCGTTAATGAAGGATTGCAGTGTTCCTGTGAGCTGTGTTTGAGGGTACCATGAAAGGGGGAGAATGTTAGTAACCAGAGGGAGGTAATTGTTGCCCTCAGTAAGTTTGATCAATGAAGGGAAAGAATAAAGAGATTGTATGTGAAATGTAAATCCTTCAGTATGAGGTACTCTCGGGTAAGCAAAACACTCAAGCTAAGGTTAGTAATGAATTAGTTAACACAACAGAAAAAGAGAGTCTGACTCTACAGATGGAGCCAGCATTTCAATTTTCAACTCAGTTGGCAGCAGAAGTGAGGCTGACAAGGGAGCTTGGCATAACTCATAAATTCCAGGATATTGTACTAGAGCCTTCTAGGGGGTTGGGCAAGCCACAGCTGACATACAGATTTGAGGTTCAGAATCTAGTTATGATGTTTAAAGGAAAAAGAAAGGAAAGGGCTAAGTTGAAGGGTAAAAAAAAAAAATGCAAGAAATTCAAAATAATGAACTAAGTGGAAGATCTGATTGAAGAGAAATGAACAAAGTGGGATTCCGTATTACCCCTACAAGTAGGTGATTAAGAAGTAATCTGAATGAAGTACTAAACTTGATATGTCTTATAAATTTTTGGTTGACGATCAATTTGAGTTTATTAGGTAGATCAGAACAAAAGGACATTAATGCAAATCATGATGAAATGTATGTAAAAAAAATTTAAAGAGATGTTTCATGGAGGAAGTGATGACATTTAGAATGAATTTGATAACTACATGAATTTCAGTAAATTAAAAAGAGTACAATTGGTTATACATGTGAAAGAAACTCCCTGAATCTCGATAGGTCTCCGTCTTGCTCAGGAAAGAAAATGGTGAGTTTTACTTTAAATTGCAGAATCCCAAGCTAAATTTGTCACCTCCAGGCTGCTACTCGCAGAGACACCCCTTGGTCGATACACGTGTGGGCACGGGCGAGGAAAGGAGAAACACTTTCTGTTTCCTGGCCCCCACTGTGAAAGCCTTACCATGTAGTGTGTCTCTGGTCCAGCAATATCACCTGGGAGCTTGTTGGAAATGCAGGATCTTGGACCCCTCTCTGGGCCTATGGAATCAGAACCTCTATTTAATGAGATCTCCAGATGATTCATGTGTACATTCATGTTTGAAAAGCATAGGTCTGAAGCTACCAACCATAGCTCTACCTCTGGTTAAGATGGGATTTAAATAGCCTTGGATTTGAATCCTAGCTTTCCCACTTACTTCGTAATCTTGATTAAATTATTTCATCTCCAAATGTCAACCTCCTTATACATAAAAGGGAAATGATGAGAAGAATAGCTACCTACTTCAGAGGGCTTTATTAGTATGAAATGAAATTAGTGTTGCCATTCAGAGCCCAGATTCTGAAACCAGACGTCTGGCTCAAATCCTTGCTCTGTCATCCACTAGCTACCTAACTTTGAGACAACTCACTTAACCTCACTGGGCCCCTGTTTTCTCACCTGTAAAGAGAAGGTAATAACAGTACCCACATTAGAAGGTTGTTGTGGGGTCCAGTGATGTAACAGATGTAAACCTTTTAAAATTTTCCTGACACCAGATGTACGGTATAAGCATTGGCTAGTATGACTGTTACAAACGTAGCACCAGCAGACAATAGGTTTTCCCTGAACGTCAGCTGTTCTCAGCAATGCTGCTAGCACACAGAGCGACTGGCTGTTACAGAAGCAGTTGGATTTAGGAAGATGGAGGGCAGAAAAAGCAAGATATAACTAATTGTTCACTTGAGGTACTATTTACCTTTAACTTGTACTGGAGTAATATGCTTTTTTGGCAGAATGCACCTTTAAATAATGATAGTAGACTTTCTTATACAAGCAAGTTGGAAAATACAGCAAGTTAGTTCACATAATTCGGTTTTAAAAAAACAAATATCCTTGCCCAAAGAAAACAAAGGGTTTTTCCCTCCACTAGATTCTAACCCCCTGGTCTGGATTAACTTCTTTTTTCTCTATGTAAATGGCATTTTCTTAATTCAATCTACATTTCCTTTAGGTAGCATCTCTCTGTGTAGACTGTAAGGAAACAACCAAAATCACGGGTGAGGGCAGGAGCGGTACTAACTCGGTTTTCTTTCTCTCCCCTTTCCCCTCCCGTGACCTCCCTCCAGGAATCTCAGCTCACACCCGCTCCCTCCAGCTAGTTTCTCGGAACCTCTTCTTGAAAGTCTGGCTGCCCCCTCCTTCCCTGCAACCTCCGCTCCGGCTCCGGGTCTCTCCGTGACCTCAGCTCAACCTCTTTTGCTTCTCACAGCATCATGTCTGAGCCCCCAGGTCACCAGGATAGCTTCCAATTCCACTGCCTTTCACCAGCCTGTGCAATTCTGAAATAATTTGCCTCAAAACCAGTTATTGGAGAGAGAAGCCTGGTCAGACAAATGAAAGATAGTATTGTGTTTCCTTCTTGCAAGCCAGTGCCCGCGGCAACATCTGTTTGTAGCAACAAGATCGGGAAGTTGCTTTGTGCTTCTTTGCTGGCCGTTCTGGTTCTTTCCCGGGTGTATTGTCTGCCCCCAAGAGGTCACCTGGCAGAGTTTTCTCAGCAGTCTGGTCTTCAGTGCTAAGAAACTCATAACTAATTACCATGACATCAATTCTTACCTCGAACAGCTGTGCGGAGGAAAGGAAACCGTGGCCCCTGCTTCAGGATCTATAATTCCTCCTCCATAAAAAAGTCAATATTGGAGCAAAAATGACATTTTAAAAAATCATAAAATAAGTAGTCTGGTATTTACCTAAGATGGTCTTTTCCTCCCTTCGTTTTATATACCATGTAGTGTATCACCTGTTTTCTTTGGGACCCTGTGGCAGAGATGGCTCTCCCGCGCCCAGGACTTCTGGGTCAACGAGAGAACAGGACCACTGAAGAGAGATGACAGGGCAGTGGGGGAGCCTCTGCAGACACCCTCCTTACAGCTTTTGTCCGGTGAAAGGCGACTGAGCTAGGCAGTCTGGCTTTTTTCTTGATTCTAAAATCACGCTGTAAATCATTAAGCATTACAGATTAAAGAAAGATTACAACCACAAAACACAAGTTGATTACAAAGGCTGACTGGCACAAATACATTTGCACCCCCCCACCCCCATTCAGGGTGGTGCACATGCCCATCCCAGTCAGAAGATGGCCACCAGCTGCCTTAAGGGAGAGCAGGAGCAGCTGCCCCTCCTGCATGCAAACTCTGTTTCATAGCCTCAGGCCGCATCCAGGCATCTAGGCCACTTTACCAGGAGCTGGACTGACTTCACCCACCATTCAGAGTGGAGAAAATATGCTGAAAGTCATGATCTCAAGCTCACAGCTCATAAACAAAGGAGGCCAGCTCCCTCCTGGTCCTAATGGTTGGACCTACTGAGGCCTGGCAAGGAGGCCCAGCAGCCTTGTATGGGAAAATGCTCAACAGTGAGCTGGAAGACGGAATGGTCAGAATATGGAGACATAGATCAGTGACTCTAAATAATTTGCTAGAAGAACACTAGGAAGGGGAGAAACCTGGATAGATACAATTGTTGGCCTATTCCACAGAATTCAGTATAATTTCCTTTTGTTCAATAAGGATGTATTGAGCCTTGTGCTAAGCAAGTAGCAGACCAAATTTAACTGTGCTGAAAACAAGATAGGGCAGGTAAAGGAAACAGTGTACTCATTTATGTACTCTTAAAGCTTCCTAGTCACTTCATATGAATAAATTTAGGAGGATGTACACACCTGTGTGTGTGTGTACATCTGTAGAGTATGTGTGTGCATGTGTGCGTGTGTGTAGACCACTGCTAAATAGAGAAGTGTAAGAGCAAAACTCCAGGCCCCATCTCCATGATGGGCTATTTCGTGGCATGACATGAAAGTAATGAAACAGTAATTCTCAATGTGTTCACTCAGAGGGACCAAATGAAAACAGGGAAACTGGGACACAGAAAGGCATTCATACTTTTATTCTATCAGATTAACGTGGAACAGTTTGTTAGAGGATAGATGATATGTGCCCAACTTTCTAGCTCTTCAACGTTGACTGAAATATTGGCCTTATGGTATGGCTGTGAGATGTACATGAGGCAGAGTTTATAAAATACTTAGCAGGATGCCTCTCTCTATTAGTAAAGTTAAAATTCCCCATCCAGCCCACCCAGAAGACACTCCACATGTAGAGTCTGAGGCAGATAAAAGCTATTAGAATAAGCACCACTTTTCTTTCTGCACTCATTTGAAGGAAAACTCCAGCCATCAGTGAAAATTCAAAAAAAGATTAATGAAGGAAAAGCAAAATTGAAAACATTCTGTTTATGAATCTTTTGTTTATTATTTGCATTTATTAGGTCTAGTTCACCAGAGTCCATTGTTCTCCAAAACCTAGTGATAGTTAACATTGACTATGTGCTTATCAAATGTCGAGTAGTGGGCTGAACCCTATACATGCACTAGTTAACTAATCCTCAACTTTCTGAGGAAGGTTCTATCCCCTCACTTTGCAGATACTGAAACGAGTTAAGTTACACCATAAGGTTGCACACCTGAGTCAAGGGCAGAGCCCAGATTCTAATGCCAATTTTACTCTGTGAGTCCTTAAATGCTAAGCCCACTGCCTTTGGGAACATAGTTTGAGAACCATTGCCCAAAAGTACACTAATTCTGAGCAAGGAAGGAAAATTGTTTCACCTAACATTCACCCTGAAAGTTATTACTTTTTTTTTTTGTCAAAATACAGGGTGATTCATCATTAGCTAATATTCGTTGAGCCAGGCATTTTTTCTCTTGCATATCATATCCTGCTGTGGCCTCATGACAACACTTTGAAGGCATTAATGCCCATCTTTTGCCAATGAGGAAATTGCCCAAAGCATTTCTCTAATGTTCCATAGCCAGGGCATGGTAGAGCCAGAACTTGCTCCTTGGCCAGTCTGGAGCTAATGCCACACACAAGTCTACCAAGAGCTGGACGAGAGGAAAAATATTAACCCTGTGGATGGTCATCAGCTGCAATTGGCAAAATCTGATACACATGGAGAAGACTACACCTTCTCACCCTCTGGTAATGAATGGATACTTGTGGTAAGTAACAGGCATAGGACCAAGCAGAGTAAAAGAAGTTCAGACGGTAACACCCCTGTGCTGAAGACATCGGGACTCAGGGCAATCGTGGCGAGTGGCATGCAGGCTGCTCTGCAGTCAGCACCCGAAGCTGACGTGGCTCACCAGAGTGTGAGTGAGTGAGCAGCGTCTACAGAAGCAGGAGGATGAGTGACCAAGGGCCAGAACTGGAAGAGAGACGCCTTCAGCCTTTAGCCGTGTGGTCTCAGACCAGTCACTTCTTCATCAGCAGGAAGTTCATTAAAAATGCAGAAACGCAGGCCCCACCCCAGCCCTCCTAAATCAGAAACCCCCGGGGTGGGGCCCATCAGTCTGTGCATGGCAAGACCTCTGGGTGAGGGCTTCCATTGAGGACCACTGCCTTAGCCACTGTAGCTGTGTGGAGACAAAGGTAGTTAACTCTGAATTGCATTGTAGCTGCAGCTGCATGTTAAATATGTGGATGGGTGCAAACACACATGTTATCTACACAGCAGGACAATCAAATAGGGTGTGTTCCATGATATGAGTGCCATCTTTCTCCAGGACTGCAACATCGCCTCAATTTGGTTTTGTGCTTAATCAAAGGTTGCTGCTCTTCTCAAGGTCACCTGCTCTACACATCCAGGTTCCGGTGGCCATTCCATCTACTGACCCCTTTGAGCTTGATGGTGGCAACAGGCAGTCTGTGGTTGGCCCCAGGTCACTGCAGTCTCCCTCTAGGACCTCCTACACTGTGGTCCCCAGGCCTGCTGTGTCTTAGAATCCCAGGAGTTCCTTAAATACCAGTTTATGGGCTTCACCAAAGGCCAATTAAATTAGAAGTCCTGGAGTGACTGAGTGGGCACTGAACTCGACACTGGGGGTGCAAATCGGAGGGTTTCTGTCCTCATGAAACTTAAAGTGTCAAGGAAGATAATGATTTAAAAAAACACAAATTGTTATAAAGTGCTATGAAAGAAAAAACCAGGGACCCTGATATTTTTAAATAGCTCTCCAGGTGATTCCAATGTCAGCCAAGGTTGACAATCATGGCCCTTACTGACTGTTGTACAAATAAACCTTCCTCGAATTATCCTGTTGTGGCTGTTGCATCTCTCCTGACCCATACAACCTTTTCCCTCCCCATCTACACTCATCCGAAGAAGAGACTAGGAGAGAAGTGCTTAACTAACCCTTCATTTAATTCTAAATCTATGTCCCCAAAAAGTGGTGGAAGATAGACTGTCAAATATTTCACAAGGAAAATCATGCACCTGTGCACTTACACAGCAAAACTGGATCTCACTTCCATGCTTACACTGGACTTGACAACCATCTTGTTGGGAAAGAGACCCAGCATGTGTGTTCATGGGACTACCAGCTACAGCTCACTAACGGGTTCATTTTTATTCCTTCTTTCTGATCGGTCTATATATTTGTGGCCACAAAGTTTCTTCTAAGCACTGCTTTGCTATATCCGTTAGATTCTAATCTATAACGCTTTAATTATCAATGCTTTCCAACTTGAGTTTTCCTTCCTTCATGGACCCAAGAGCTGTTACAGAGCAAGTCTTAAAATTTCTAATGGAATTTTTTAAATTTTGGTTTTAAGTCTTAGCTTTATTTTGCCATTCTTCTTCACCTTTGCCCAACAGAGAAACCCTTAATGTGTCCTCTTTTAAGTGTTTCCATCTTTCTCCCCCTTAATTTCTGCTACATCTGAACAGTGATGCTGTGTGACTCAGTATACAGCTAAGGTGACTGTGACATCTTCATTATACACTAGTGTACACTGAGTATTACAAAACCCCTTCTCTGGCTCAGTGCCCTTCGGCCTGCATTTTACCTCAGCTCACGTTAACAGTTCAGTGCCTGCTTTCCTACCGTTTTCATTTGCCCAGTGTATTTTTGCCCATTTGTTCACTTTCAGTTCACTTTAGGACTGTCTCTTGTCCAGAGATAGGTTTTTCTTTATGAGTGAAGCTGGAAATACTTTCTTTTAGGAGGAGAGTTAAGCTCATTTGTACTGATGGATGCAGCCATCTCAGTTTGTCATATTACTTTAGGTTCTGTTTTCAGTTTTTCAAAGTTTCATTTTCTGGGTTTTTGTCTTTGGAGATTCCAATTTTGTGAATTTTGGCTTGCCCTTTGTCTTCCTTACATCTTTTTTTCTTTTTATTCCTTTAAACTTCCATTTTGTTTCCATTTATTTTGTTAACATCTCTGCCTTCTATTTTTCTGTGTTCCTTACTATGTGTTCAGTGGTGTCCATTCTTAAGCTTCTTCCAGTTTTGCCTTCATTTTTGCGATGTTCCTTTTTTCTTCTACATCTTTCCTGCTGGCTCCTCCTTGCCATACTTTCCCTCATATCCCACGTTTTTCTTTTGGGGGTCTTCATTCCTAATTATTTCATTTTATGTATTTTATTTCATTTTTTAAAGAAATTCACAGCAAAATGTTAGGATAGGTCTTCTTTCTATTTCTACTCATTTCCCATTTTCTTTCAGTATCTTCATATTGGTGTCCTGCTAACTTATTTTATTGCTCATTATTGAAAGAGTTAGATCGCCCTGGAACAACTCTATCCAGACATAAAATGTGGGACAGAAGTCAGGGTAAGCGTCCAGTTGTTAGGGTTTAAAACCCAAAGATTTTTCTTCGCTTCTGCCACAGTGATGGAGGCTCCCTGCTGATAAAGCACGTCTGTGTGAGTCTTGTAAGGTCCTGTCTCTTCTGCCTCTCTGAACCAAACCAGGTTCAGAGAGAAGAAACAGATTTATCTTCTGGGGAAGAGCCTATTGCTGTAGAGAAATATTTTCTTCTGGCACCTTCCTGAGAGCTGATATCACTGGGCCTTCTCTCCAGACTCTGAGTTCCTTCTCTTCACTTTTTCCACATGGCTTCTGCTACATGTCAGCTCCTTTCAGCAGCTCTTTCATATATTTTGGAGTTCAGGGATGGCATCTATCTTCCAGTTTCATCTAAAAAAGTCAAAAGGGGGTGGTCTTAGAATTAATTTTCTTCTCTGTGCTGCTTTGGGAGGTGATTTCCAAACAGTTCTTCTAACAGGTGAACTGTCCACACCCTCCCATGGTTTTGCTTCTCTGGCCCCTACTCAATTTTCAGGTTTCTGCTTAAAATCACTTTCTCAGGGAGTTCCTAGTTCTGCATTCTAAATAAGGACGGGAAAATGTTTATTTATCCAGCCGTAATTATACCAGGAGTGCCTAGGGCTGCCACATGAGTGGGTCAATCCAATTAAACAGACAATTCAAGTCAATAAGAAATCATTGATCTATTGACAAAACTGACCAGTTAATAGTATCAGGTAGATAAGGACAAGCTAGATACTCACAGCCTTCTCTCCTCTCCTCTCTTCCCAGGCAATCTCCTCCACTCCCTTGCTATCCCCAAATGTTTGTTTCCTCCCAGATCTATAGAGCAGTTGGTCAACATGCCATCTCCCTTTGGTAGTCAAGACATCTCAAACCCAACCTGTCCCAAATTCAGCTCTTGATCACCAGCCCCTTAGCCTGTTCCTCTCCAAATCTTAACCAATATCACTAAAGGACCTCTC
The DNA here is from genome assembly GCF_040802235.1 of Manis javanica. NCBI lineage: Eukaryota > Metazoa > Chordata > Mammalia > Pholidota > Manidae > Manis > Manis javanica. The sequence continues at coordinate 61,583,458 of NC_133164.1, read as the reverse complement.
TCTGTAACCAAGCTTACTTTGATACCACCATTTTGTGTTCTATACATTCAATCTAACACTGAGGACTCACATGCTTATATCCAAAATATCTCTTTGTAAGTCCGGGGAGAGGAAATCCCAGTGCAAAATACCTCTAAAAACTGAAATCAGTCAAAGGGAGAAATAAAGTTTAAAACCCGTTTACTGCTTACAAACTGCAGTCCAGCACTGTCTCTCCTCTGCTCTGGAAAAAGCAAGCAAGCAAGCCAGCCCCTCCCCTTAACCTCTCAGGTTCAGACACTCCCTCCCTCGTCCAGGTAATTACCCATCGACATGGAGATGAACTTCTCTCCACCCCTGAGGATATGCAAATTCACTAAAGCCAGGCGATACATTCTGGAAATGTTACCATTTTACCCACACTCTTGAAACATTCCATGTTTCCCCGTCTCTACCACCTCCAGTGCAACCTAGGACTCCATCAGTAACGTTTGAACTGGTCTTCTTGATTCCACACTCTCCTGCTTCCAGCCCACTCTCCAGAAAGATGGTTTTCAAATTGTAAATATGATCATTAACTGATCCTCTGCTTAAATACATTTATTCCTCCCTCTGATCCTCCCTTCCTCCCTCCCCCCTCCCTTCCTTCCTTCCTTCCTTTCTTTCTTTTTCTCTTTCTTAACAGTAGAATATAAATTCCAAACATGGTTTACAAAGTCCCTTTGACCACCCTGTAGCCTCCCTCCCGTCTACCGTTCTTACTCCCTGATTCATTCTGCCCCAGCAGCCCCGGCCTTCGTTAGAGGTTCAACCGCAGACATAAGTTCATTCCTCTTCAGATCTTTTGCATGCAGTTTCTTCTACCTGGTGAACTGTCCACACCCTCCCATGGTTTTGCTTCTCTGGCCCCTAATCAATTTTCAGGTTTCCGCTTAAAATCACTTTCTCAGGGAGTTCCGAGTTCTGCATTCTAAATAAGGTCAATCATATGAGTTATTTTCTCTCACAGTAACCTGTTTTTTCCTTGCTTAGTAATAATCATTATTCTAAGGACATATCCTTATGTGATTAGTTGATTGATGCCTGTCTTCCTCAAAACTGGAGATTTCATGTCCATCTGGACTGTCGAGGCTGTAGCTCAGTGCCTATACTAGGTTTTCAGCATGTATTTTTGGAATGAAAGAGACAACTTAACCCTGTTCCTGATGTTAGTGAAAGGTGGCTATTTTAAAGGAATTTTTGCAAGCATTGTTGAGTTTAAAGAAATTGTTTTAAAAGCAAAGTATTTCAGAAATTATAGGCTCAAAGTGTATATCTAGCTTTGAGGGCTCCCAGAAACATGAGGGCTTGGAGAGGTTAGGACCACAGGCCCAGGGGTCACTGACACACACCTGAGGCAGGGAGGGGCCTGCCAAGAAATCCTAGGGCAGCATTTCCATTAATGGTAGACCTGCTGCTTTGGGAAGAAAAGATAAGACTCTGCCACTGAGGAGGGCGCCCCGGAGCAGGATGGCATTGACACCAGAAGCACTCTCTTCAGCAGCCCAGCTTCAGAGGCTAAGACTGTGTAATGGTCTGTGGGCAAGGGAGGCACAGGCCACAGGGTCCTCGGTGACATAATAAGGACCCTGGAGACCCTCTGGGACAGCTGCCCCCTGTCCAAGACCCAAGGAAAGCCAGGAGAATCTCAGGGGCTCCTCCAGCCCCACAGAAGACTGGCGATCTTTGATGCTGTTCCTCAGATGCTCCCACAGGAAAGGGAATCAAAGGTGACCCCAAGATGGTATTTCTCAGGGATTAACACATTAAGTGGAGCTTCTGAAGCTCATTTGGGAATTTGAGATGTAGTATTGTTTCTGCCTGTTAGATACTGGGCTATTTTGATATGTTAACTTTCGAGGGTAGGCAGGACATCAAAATAAAGATGTTCTGGAAGCAACAGAAGAAATGGAACTAGAAAAAGAATGACAAGTCAGAGCAGGAAAGGTAAGTAAGGGAATTGCTCTGAAGCAGTGTAGAAGTTAAAATCATGAGGATGAATGATCCTTCCTGGTGAGAGCTCCTCAATGAAGACATCTGAGAAACACTGTCTGGGTTGACTGTGTTTCCTTAAAATAAGGAAAAAGAGAGAGAGAGAGAGAGAGAGAGAGAGAGAGAGAGAGAGAGAGAGAGAGAGAGAGAGAGAGAACAGCTGCTTCTGTAAAGAACTAAAATGTGTTCTAACCAGTAAAAACATGAACAGAATATCCTCCATAGAATCATTTCCAAACGAAGGGGCAGGATTGAATTTCCCTCACTGATTCTGTTTTGATCTGTGTAAGGGCTGAGCCCCAAACAAGCATAAAGTTGGCTTGTCTCTTTACTAAATGGAGAAATAAGAAAACATACTGTTTATAAAAATGCTGCTCAGTATGCTGCTTTTTTCACTTTGCAGTAAGTCGCATTGTAGAATTTTAAAGTCATGTGGGTTACTCCCCCTTTTTTGATGTTAAGAAATCCAACTCTATTCCTGGGATTGCATTCGACTAAACTCCATTGTTTCATAGTTATAAAACTGCGTGCTAGTATTTTGAATCAGAAACCAGGGAAATTTAGTGGTGATAGAAGCTGAGTGTTCATACAAAGCTAAGTTTAGTACATTAAGAGTGATGTTCAGATTCATTCATTTGTTCCAAAGATACTCATTGAGCACCTACTATGTGCTGAGATATTACCTGTAAGAACTGGGGCTGTGACAATGAGCACATGAGATTCAGTTCCTGCTCCCCTAGAGCTTAGGTTCGTGCAGATGGAAGATTAAGCAAGGAGACAAAGAAAGCAGATTATTTGAGTAATAGTCAACACTATAAATAAAATAAAACAGGGAGGTCTGATAAAGATTACTACTGGGCAGGTGACTGTAAGATGGGGCAGTGATGGGAGCCACCAGGAAGGAGGAGTCTGAGCTAAAAATGGACTTACACAAATGAGCCAACCCTTCGAGGAGCCAGCGAAAACAACTTTAAGCAGAGAGGACAGCAAATGCAAACACCTGAGGCAAAAATGAGCTTCTGCACCTGAGGAACGGAAAGGAGGCTCATGGGGAAAAGAGTTCCAGGTCAGAGTCCAGAATGATCTTCAGGCCAGGGCAAGGAGTCTGGATTCCAGAAGGGTTAAGGGTCACCCTTGTAGACAACAAGCCCCCTCAAGTGAGTCGCTGTACATCCTGGGTGGATGAGACATGCTCCTGCACATGGGTTAGCCACCTGCCCCTCAGCATTCGCTCCAGACCTCATGGGGCAGACATGAGGATCAGTGAAACTGCCCAGGGCCCACCTTCCCCGGGGAAGGAGGTGGAGGGTGTGGCCTCCTCCACTCCTCCCGAACCCAAACCCTGCCTGAGCCATTTGCACACAGCCCCCATCAGGTCCCTCTGGCCTTATCTCCCCCGTCCAGCTCCAGCCCCTCCTCACGTCACCCTCCTCCTCCGTGTTGTCCTGCACACGCTCTGAACCAGAGGACTGAATGCCCTGGGCGCCCTGCCCTAATTCCCACCACAGCCCTGCTCCAGGGAGAGCTCCCAGAGAACTGTTCTGGCCGACCCTGGCTATTTTCCAAAGCACTCATGCACTCACCCAACAAACACTCACGAGTTGCCACTATACCCTGGGCGGGCAGGCTGTCTTCCGCTGCACCCACTCCGTGCATGAAAAAAAAAAAAGAACTGTAGTCGTTACATATTTATGTCAGTTCTGCAGTTTATCACCATCGTCCAGACCGCCCACCTCCCACTCTCACTGAACACAGCACGCAGGCCCCAGCTCCTTGCAGTTCTCTCAGGTTCCCTCACAGAATGACAGTAGCGCTCATTTATTTAGGATAGAGTCTAGCCGTGTGGTTAAGGGCATGGGCTTTAGGAGCCAATGTGGTGTCCTGTTCCACTTCTACTACTTATTGCTATGTGACTTTAGTCTAAAACCTCCACCTCACTATAGTCCAGTTTCTTCCTCTACAAAATATGGAGCCATGATTTCAACCTTCAACAACTGACTGAAGGAAGAAACTATATCTGATGAGCTAAAGTACCTATTGCATCGCCCTGCCCTTGAGCACATGATAAAAGGTCCTTTCCGTTTATATGTTGTTATGATCCCCAAGGTTTGTAAATAGGGTTTTTCTTTATTCCACTGTTAATCCTTCATCCTTCATTATAGTGTCTAGAAAAGTGTTCTGCTCAGAGGAATCTATTCTGAATGCTTCATATTCACTAACCAGAGGGAGGAGGTGAAGGTGAAACAGGAGACAATAAATACCCCCAGGGCACATACTCTGTGCTGGGCACTCTTCCATAAAGGGCGTAGCTGTCAAGTAAGTATGATGATTAAGCCCATTTGCAGAAGAGGAAACTAAAATACAAGGAGTTCATGGAATCTGAGCAAGGTCACAGTCAGTGAGTGGTAGAGCTGAGATCTGAATGCTGGCAGTTCAGCTCCCAGATCATGTTCTTAACCACTCTGCTAGCTAGGAGCCAAAGCTGGAAGGGTGAGATGCAAACCCTGAACAATTCAGCAGCACGACTTCCTCAGGGATCGTCAGGAAGATTTAAAATCATCTGAAAATTTTGCTGGACACAGAAATTTCAGGAAGGAGACATAAAACTTTCTGAACTAGAGTCAGAATGGATGGAAAGGAAAAGGTAGAGAAGGAAAGCCAGAGGCCGGGGTGATCCAAGGCATAGAGATTGAAAGGAAGGGGCAGAACTTTTACAAATACATCAGAGTAAAAAAAAGAAATATCAAGGTATAAGTGGTCCCATTACTAAGTAAGGAAAGGAAATCAATGAAGATCTTTCAGTGCCTCAACTCCTCAACTTGCTTTTTGAAATTGGATTTTAAGGAGAAAAATAAAAAGGTGGAAACCAGAAGGAGCTGAGTAAGACCTCAATATGAGCTATCAAAGGAAACAGGTGCACACAGGGTGGGAGCACTGTTGACCTGAATCAACGAGCATGCAAGAGAAGCAACAGGTTAAATATCAATACAGGATCTCAAGTGCAGAGGTAGACAGTGCGGGTTTGGGTCTGGGTCTTCTGTATCAACTAGTGCTGGCTCGCCTCATCAGCTTTCCAGTCCAGTCTCTATGGATTATCCTCTTCCCGTTTATTCACTCACTTACTACTTAGTTACTAAGAATGATTAAACCCCCTCCTTTGCCCTTGAGGAGCTTATGATCTTGTGGAAAAAGCTGACATGCAGAGAAATCATAAATATGCCATGTAAGAGGCCCTATAGTGAGAAACATACAGGGGACATGGGAATCAAGAAGAGGAGAACAATGGACTCTGCCTGGAGCAGTCAGGAAAGGCTTTAACCCTGAAGAGGGGTTCTTTGAGATGAGACATAGAGAACTAGGCCAGGGCAGGGTGGTGGCTGGGTGTGTAGCATGTGCAGGGGTGTGGCTCATGTAGGGAGCTCCAAGCAGCAAGGTATGCGTGGACACAGTAGGCAGAGAGAAAAGGGGTAGAAGATGTGGCTGGAAAGGTGAGGGAGTTCACAACATAAAAGGCCTTAGATGCCATGCTAAGGATTTTGAACCCGTTTCTTGGCTATGGAATGCAATGGAAGGATTTTTAATGGGAACAGGTCTTGTTTTAGAAAAATAACTTCAATAGCTGTAGAAGAGTTGGGTAAAATTAAAGGCAGGGAAACCATTAAAGACACTATTACAAGAGTTCAGGGAAGATTTGAAGAGGTCCTGGCATGGCCTTAGGGACAGAGAGAAAAGAAATTATTTGAAACATATTTAGAAGATCGTGTCAAAGGCAGCAGAGAGGCACATTAAGACAAAGGCTGAAAATACCCATTGAGTTTAGCAATTAGTAGGTCGTTGGTGACCTTATCTGGAGAGGTTACTGGGAATTGGTGTTAGGGGGTGGGGCAGGCAGACACCGGATAGAATGTGTAGAGGATGAAACAGGAAATTAAAATCTGCAGGAATCACGAGGAAGAGAGAGCTAGGCCACAGGGAGGTTTACAGGAGACACTTCACCGTGGACCGTACATGCAATTACAGGCGGAGGGGTGCAAACCTGGAGCGGAAAAGGATGGGAGAAAGTGCGTGAGACGGGAAGTGTGGGTGCAGGTTAGTCTGCAGAATTGCGGGACTTTGCGACAGCAGTTTCTGCTTTTTCTGTGGAGCAAGAGGCGCCAGAGAGATTGTGGGAAGGTTTGGCGACACAGCTTAGGCGACTGAGAAACTACTGACTACAGGTGAATCGAAGGATTGCTGAATCCCAGCAAGGACCCAGCTGACACTTGCGTAAAGCGACGTTTGCCATTGTATCACTCCCTTCATCTGTTTTGTTTTCTCAAGGATAGTCAGCACCCCTGCAGTTTTTGTGTGGGGCTACCCCAGTCCTCTCCAGCTTTCCGAGAAACGCAGGCTATCCCGTCTATTCCATGGATGTGGGAACGTGAGTCATCTCAGGGGAAGCCGCGTTTTTGCCGCAGGGCCACACCTTTATGGTCACCGTTGACTGGTCTCGGGACCATTGGTCCTGGTCCAGCCTTAGGAATTTAAAGCTGGATCTATAATTTTCCACCCGGGTCTGCCTTCTCTCAAACTGTAAATTCAGAAGTCACTGGCACTAGCCACTTCTTCCCACAAGAACTGAAAAACAGAAAGAAAAAAAAAAGCCTGCAGCGAAAGACTGAAGCAGAAACACAAAGGGAAATGGAGACGAAAGCAGGAGGGGAGGCGTGTCTTCACCTTCCTTTAGTTCTCTAGCCTGTTTCCGGACATCCTGGAAGCTTTTTATAGGAAAAAGCTTCCCAAAAGCCCTCAAGCTGGCTGAGGAGGCTCTGTTACTCGCAGTGCAGAGGTTCCCAATGAGCAACGGCAGAGACAGAGTGGCCGATGGACCCAAACGCTGGGGCAGCTGCAGGGCACAGACAGCCGTGCCAGGGAAGGAGAGGAAGGAAGCAGCAGAAGGCAGGGCTGGAGAGCTGGAGGGGACCTGCAAGAGTCCAGCTTCCTTGCGAGCAGTGTTCTCAGCATCAGACTCACGTGGGGAGGGTTTAACACCAGCACCTGCCCAGCCCCTCTGAGGAGCTGCGCTTAACAGTTTGGGACAAGAGACAATTCTCATGTGCAGCTAGTACAGCCTGGGTGGGGCCGTCCACTTGGAAGGAAGGGAGGCAAGGAATTGAAGGCCTTCTGGGAGAGCAGATGTTGAGGGCTGAGAGGGGGTGGGCTGGAAGGAGAGAGGACGGTGCGGCAGGCAGAGAGGGAGGGCTGGCACTTCAGAAATGGATCTGTCCTGAGTAAGTTAGTGATGAGGGGCAGAATTAAGACCAGAGGACAGAGGAGAGGACTATGAAGCAAGTGCACTAGATGGATCCACTACACAGATGTAAGAGCACAAGAGGACAGTGGGTGCAACAGAGGAGAATCTGCAAAGCGGGCACCTGGCCCTTGGCAGAGAGCAGTGAGCAAACAGCTGGAACTGGACAACAGGCCACAGATCCATTTAAGTCCTGATGGAGAGAAGCATTTTCCATTAGCCTTCAAGGTTCTTCTGGCTGAGAATCAGACCGATGTGAGACAATTGAGCAGGACACAAAAACCGAAGTCCACTTCTGTGCACAAAGAGGCCCAGTAATGAAATGACATGACCAAGGCAGGCAGTTCTTATACATTTTAGGCAGAGAAACAGTAAATCTGTGAGCAATTGACAGAACAAAGACACCTGACCTGTGGGAGCTTCCATGGGTTACTAATTCTGAACAGCATTGGGGCTGGGGTAGTAAACTGGTTAAAAATGGACAGGATTTGTTTATGCAAACTCCTTGGCTCTGAATTCCCTATCTTCAGTGATAAAGACATCTTGCCACCTCCAGGTACAGGACAGCCTTTCACATGGGAGATTTATTTCCTGGTTTCGGGGTCAGGCTGCTTCTCCAGTGCTTTAATTCAGAGTAATATGCCAAAGTGGCACATTGGGGCAGCCTGCCCTGGGCCCCTACACACCTAATGCGTATTTATACCCTTTGCTATTGTTTTGTGACAGGTCCTTTGGGCAGCCCTGGAGGGTCTGAGAACACAGTCGATGGGTCTGATTGAACCTCACCTTAACCACCCAAGGCTGGGTGGCTTTGGTCAAGTTCCTTGTAGCTCTCTGAGCCTTCCTTTCCATATGGTAAGACTCAAGTGCTTTAAAATGTAGGAAATACAAATAAGATAATACATTAAAATAAGTGCTTAATAGTATCAATTAGCATTCACTGAAAGGGGTTTCAAAGGGTAGAGTAGAAACACTCACTGCATGAGTTGGACAAGGAAGTAGAGAGCTAAATGGGAATGAATGTCTAAGAGGGAGGACATGGCCCGTCTTGGGAAGAGAAGACGATATGGAGGGATTGTCTCACCTCAGTCTTCACAAGGGCATTGCTGCCCTTGCAAACCACCGCATGCTCAGGGCTGGAAAACAACGCAGATTTATCAATGTGCAACAAAAGCCTCACTGGGCTAAAAACCAAGTAAGTTGTCAGCAGGACAGCACTCCTTTCTAGAAAACTCTACTGGAGAATCCTTTTCCTCCTTTTTTCTACATTCCTTGGCTTGTGGTCCCCTTCCTCCATCCTCAAAGCCAGCAGCCTCTCAGGTCTCAGACCCCTCCTTCCATCATCATGGCTAGAACAGCAGTTGGGAATAATATTCCGCTTTTAAAGACCCTCGTGATCACATTGGCCCACCCAGACAACCCAAGATAATCTTCCCATCTTCCCTATCTTCCCGTCTCAAAATCTATAACTTGATTACATCTGCAGAGTCTGTTGCCAGACAAAGTGACTGTTCACAGGTTGGGAATGAGGATGCCACACACTTATCAGGGGCCAATAGTCCATCTGCCACATTTTGGGAAAAGGGCTCTGCTTGCTGCCTGATTGTCTGCAGACACAGATTCCTGCCACACCATCCATGGTGTGAAGCAAGTTGGAGATTCGTACAGGATTCCAAATAAAACAGAGATGCCAAGTTGTTTGGATGAGTGTGGACTGTTCTGTCCTGGGCAGAGGGCAGCTAGGTCAGGAAATAAAGATGAATAGAGAGTCAGCCAGGCATCCACCTCAGGGTGCATCTAGGATCAGCTAGCAGCAGTGGGCATGATGTGCAGGGACTGAGAACTGACCGTAGACCTTGTCAGAGTCAATATGATGCAGACGGTGAGCATGGATTTGCCTTTTCCACTGTTGAGTCCTCCTCCCCAACAAGTAGCTTCTGCTACCGGAGGACACAAGTTTTCCTCAGAATGAGCTTCTGTTGGAAAGCTGGCTTTTCCTCTCCACCTTCCCACTCTGCTCTCACCCTAGTCCTGTCAAAATTTGTCTTTAGGAGATTCTGTTTGGAAATGATCTGATATTTAAATACATACCTAGGTAAACGATTGCAAGCTTAATGTGTTCCTTTTCTCATGAGTGTTTGCATTTTAATAGGGAATCATATCTTGTCCCAGAAGAAAGAATTGCTAAGGGGGACTTTCAATAGTCATGCACATGCTAGAGAGGATACAGAGGGCTCCCAGGCGCATCATAAATCAAACCACACAGGTGACCACCTACTCCAATTATGACCAACATTAGGATCAGCTCCCAATAAATAAAAGACTCATTTTTCTGCCTGCCTCTAACAATGCCTTTGAAGCTGTGGATTCCAGCTGCTGCTCCCCCAGCAGGTACTGCCTTGCTGTTGGGCTTCACACTGGAACATCCCCACTTCCGCCCCTCATGTCCCTGATTAGGAAACCGCTCCGGCCAACTTCCTGTCAAGTATCACCAGAGACACCTGCAGCAAGTGAGGAAGCCTGTCACGGGCATGGCTTTAAGCTGGACCTGACAGCCCACTGAATGCTCAGAGAGGAAGGTGGAACAGGTGGGTAGTAGCAGTTGAGGAATTAGAAAAGCTTAATAGCTACTCTCCATATTTAACTTTTTATGATTCTGCAATCCTTGAAACATCAATAACCTCTTTGATGACATCTGAGATCCCCCCAGCTCTAGAAATCTTGATGCTTAAAAGGAATGTTTCAGGGAATTGGCAAGTAAATTTTTGTTCTTCTCTATGATTTTGCACTCCTGTCTCTGTCAGACATGGTGAAAGGTTTTCCATTGCATAGACATGTTTCCTCTCATTGATCAAAACCTTTAACTAGACAGCAGGCATTGTCATTCCCCAGAACTATGTTGGACTTGCTGATAGCCAAGAAGTACTCTGATGCTCAGCATACCCAGTCAAACCCATCCCTAATTTCCTCCATTATTGCTCTGATGAGCAAAAGTTTCAAGAGCTGCAGTGCAAAAACAAGCATCTCCATCCTTATCCTGTGGAGTCAGGCTGGTCAGTGGAATTTTCACTAAAATGTGCCATCAAGAAGTCTTGGTGCTCTGAACTATCTTTATGATGGTTCTTTGGGGACATTCTGGGAACAAAAGAAGTAACAGTACATGGTAGAGGGCAGAATGGCTAGCCCTGTCTGTGTTGTTCCCAATACTCAGGTATAGCCCTGGTTGAAATAGATGGCTGCCTGTAGAAAAGAACTCCCCTATTTCACCGAGTCCCTGTTCCCAATTTATAGTTCACTGGCCCATTCGCAAAGCATGGCACAGTCAGATGATGACCAAGGTTCCGATTTCTGCAAGAAATGAAAACAAAATGTTCTAACCAAAGGGGAAACCAAAAGAAGAAATAGCAAACTAAAATAAAGAACCAGAAAGACATCTACAAAAATAAACAAAACCATAATCCAGAAATTCTACTCCTAGGATACACCCAAGAGAATTAAAAACATATGTCCACACAAAAATGCATAGAGGGATATTCATAGCTGCATTATACATAACAGCTAAAAAGAAAAAGCCCGGATCTCCATCCACTGACGAACGTATTACCAAAATGTGTATATCCACACAATGGAACATTATTCAGCCACAAAAAGGAATGGAGTACTGATACACAGAATAACATGGATGAACTGAGAAAACACATTTAGTGAGGAGCCAACACAAAAGACCACATATTATATGATTGCAGTAGTTTGAAATGACTAAAGCAGGTAAATCCATAGAGAGAGAGAATAGAGTTATCTCAAATAACTCTGTAGCTAACAAAGGTATAATTGGATGCCTATATGGACATCACGTTCAGGAGATGAAGAAAACGAGGCTTAAAGAAGCTGAACAACTTCCCTGCAGATATACCGTGAGGAAGAGGCAGAGCGGAACTCAAGCCGTCTGCTCTCCTGTCACTCAGCGCTCTGTAATACTGCCTCAGGAAGAAGAGAAAGGAGAGAAACAGATGTGTGGAAGACTATAAAGAAAGAAGACTAAAATCAAGTGGGGATGGGGAGAGAGGAAAAAAATAACCACTGTTCCAAGGAGTGATTATAAAAACGTCAGTCACAAGAGCTGATATGCAGAAGCAGAAAGTTACTCTTTAGGCGAGTGTTCCTCTAGAAAGAGTGCAGGGAATATAAGAGGACCAAGGACCCGGGAGGGCAGCCTCATGTATCAGAAATGTAGCAATTGCTCAGGTCCATGCACAGGGGTGAGGGGAGCCTGGCCACAGATCTCCACACACTGATTCTGCAAAACTGGCTTCAAGGATGAACTCAAGTGAGTGAAATATGAGCCCTTACAGCACCCTGGTAGCTACTCTGGCTGTGGAGGGAGCACAGAGATAAATACAGTACCTCACTGCCCTCCATGAGCTCGCAGTTCTGGGCTGAATCATGCCAACACTGAGTGCAGAGATGAAGATGCCACCTAAGAAGGGGCGGGTCCCCTTGCCACACAATCCCCTCTTCCCTGACTGTATTTTACCATTTGGAACACTAGTGCTACAAGGTTCCCCATGTAAAAGCAATCTGTGGACAAGTCTGACTGAGAAATGTGGTATCAGCTTGAGAAAATGAGAAGAAAGCTATCCTCTCCTTGGCTAGGGGACCTTGAATGCATATTTTAATCCTGGCTCCTCCACTGATTAGCCAGGATCAACTTTTGATGCTTGTTTCTGGTGAGCTCTGTCAGTAAGTTGTTTGTCTGGTACTTGGTCAACCTAACAAACCACTTTCCCTCACCACCCTCTCCCTGTCTGTCACCCCAGACACACACACATGCTCATGCACACACAGACAAACACACCCCTCCCCTTTTTAGGCTTAACCAGTGGGCTCTGAGTGAACTGTTATCTCTTTGACAACAGCTAATTGACACTTACGGTGAGGTCTGCTGGGCCTTCAGTTCTACAGCAATCTTTTCATTTTCCTTGGGCCACCCTCTTCTCCTATCCTCATACCACACATTTTTCAGCCTGCTGCTCACCTCTCAATCTCAAAAGTACTTGCAGAGTAGTCTAGTGAGTGGCTCAGAGCACCAGAAGCTTTTGAGTCAGGCTGCTTAGATACATCCTCTAATATTGGCTTCTCATCTATAAGACATGGATGGTCATTTATTCAGTCAGCAATTACCATTTGGGTATCTGTGTGCCAGGTACTCATTTCAGTCCCAGGGATACAACTGCCAATGAGATACACATCCACATCCCAGCATTCATGGGATTTGTGTCCCTTTGGGGGAATAAATATGATAATACCTCTCTCTCCAAGGTGTGGTGAGGTTAATGAGATAATCCCTTAGCTCATTTAATCCAGATTTAAGACCATACTTTTCCCATAACAAATACTCAGTAAATGTTAGCTTTTATTATGAGTTTTACCACTATTTCATAAAGTACAGATTGTCTCATAACCTTTCAGACATTCTTCATCCACTCCTGCCCTCCCCACTGTAGCAAGTAACAAATTGTGGTTCTCAAAGCTCCCTGGGAAAACTAAACCTTCTTAGATCATCTTAGCACTCAGCTCCAACTTCTTAGACTAGAGAAGAGTTACTCCCTTGCCATAACAGTGGGAGGGAGGGAAGGACAGATACGTTGGGCTCTGCTTGACCTCAGAATATCATAAACCAGTATCAGGGTCATCAAAATCTTCATAAAGTTTGAGTCTTTTTCTGATTTGCTGGAGATGGAGCCATGAGTCTGCCTTTCAGCAAACCATCCATGTGGTTTGTGGAAAGTGTCTCAGTGCACATTTCAGCAGTGTAAAAGTGAGGCAAAGAGGTCCTGCTGGAGTAAAGATGTCCTTAGACACCATTGCTCCAAGGTGAGGGTATAGGGGGTGAAGGGTGGTCAGAATAAGGATCCCACTGCCTCTGGAGCCTTCCTTGGATGGGCTGAGCTCTCTGTTCCAGGTCAGCTCCTCTTTCAACCCAACTGAGTGCTGGGTAGGTCAATGGCAGAATCTTAGAATCTGTTTTCCAAGGAATTGGATCTACAACACACCTGCTATATGCCAAACACAAAGCTGGCATTTTTTAAGCACAGCCTCATCTAATCCTCCCCAAATTCAAAAGGTGGACCTGCTCTTCAGTGTCGGCAAAGCTCCTAAGACCTTAGAGGGGGTGACAAATTTACCAAAGACTACATGGACAGTTAAGTGCAGTGACACAATTCAGATCTAGGCCTGACCCCAGAGCTCTTCCCATCACATCATGATTTATCTTTATTTTAGTTGAGATAAAACTGACATGTTACATTAGTTTCAGGTGTACAACAAAATAGTTTGATATTTGCATATATTTTGAAATGACCACCACAATGTCTAGTTAACATCCATTGCCACGCATATTTACAAATTATTTTTCTTGTGATGAGAACTTCGAACATCTACACAGTCTAGCAGCTTTCACATCTATAATACAGTACTAACTCTAGTCCCTGTGCTGTAGGTAGGTTGCATCCTCCCCATGACTACTTTATTTTATAACTGGAAGTTTGTACCTTCTGATTATGATTTATCGTTCTTTGTCCTTTCAGTCCCTATTATGATATCAAATAAATGTTTGCCAAGGAAATAATGAAAGTGGAGATTTTGAGGTGCTGGAATGGAGCTATAATTTAGATTTGTGGGAAATTTGACCATAGCTAGTGCAATGCTGGGTACCTAGTTCAGCCAATGTTACCAAATACCTTGGTGACATCCATAGCTCAAAGAAGCTTGGCATTTGAGACCCGGAATGGTATTTCAGTCTTTATTGAAATACTAACTGTCCCATAACCTAGTTTCTTTTATATTTGCCTAATTTTATTTTAAGTTGAGGGTCTGTGCAAATACATTTGAGGGCCCTTATTTGGAGACAAAGTTGCTGCTCAGTGCTCATCCTCCTCCACGTGTCAGGATCAGACAGCACTTGTTTGGATGTGCACAGCTCGCCAAGATGTCCACTGTCTCCATGCAGACCTTGCTGCATGGCTGTAAGACCTCGGTTTGGTTACTAGAAATGAATGCCCAGGGAATGCACACAGAGTTCAACATCATAGGAGGTATTACTCGGAAGCACATGCATGGTTGTATCCACCTTGATTACCACTCTTGTAGATGAGTTAGATCATCCTGCTAATTCTCATAGAGGAAGAATTCATACAAAAACCTGGATTCTGGATTCTACCTCAGGCTTTATTAGATCACGATGCAACTTGCCCAGTGTGTGCATGTGGGGTGTCTTAAATTCTGAAGTGTGTTTGGGAGAACATCTTCAGTGGAGCTCTGTCTGTGTCAATCTAAGCACCTCTGCTCCAGGACACTGTTAGATCTGGAGCAGTTTTACCTGTTAATATTTGGACAATGTTAAGTGGGCCTCCAGCATAAGTATGTGCAGCCACTTTGTCAGCTAATGAGGCAGCCCAGAACCTGAGGAACACCTGCAAATGCCAAGCAGGGACTCCTGTAGTACTGACCCCAGGGGGGGCAAGGCCAGGTGATCTGCTGATATGTTTGTTCAAAACTATTCCCCATAACTATGGGGCCTGTGCATCCTGAATGGGAAACAGGGTTTCTATGGAATCTCCAAGTTGTTTTTTCATCTATCTACAAAAGGAACCCACACTCCTGTCTTAATGAAAATGCTACTCAATTACTATGATTTTATTAACAAGACAAGTGTAGCTATTTAGTGTGTAATAATGCAAGAGTTACAATTCCAAGGGGATTGTCAGATGCTAACTCTAAATTCAGAAGGCAAAACAAAAGTTTTATTAGCCTCTTCCCAGCAAAGAATACTTCTACTTTGTGCTGCGAGAGTATTTGGATTCGGTGCCTGTGTGATTAGTCTTAACGGGTGCTATGGTCATCAGCAAATTATCAGCACATGAGGAATTTACAAGTTGAAAATACTTTAAACTAAACCTTAACCTCAGTTTTTGTCCACATGAAGCAAGTGGACCCATGTACATCACACTATGTATCCAAGATGTCCCTTCCCTCTCCATTTGGGTTAAAGCATATTAAGAAGTAGGATGGAACCACTGTTGTCTCAGAATCTAGGCTAAAGTCCCCAAGACCCATTGCAGATCCCCCATCCACGGGTTAGGCCTGAGAAAAGGAGAGATTAGAATGGTTCAGTCTCACTTGATGTGAGGTTGACATTTTCAACTTAATTGAACTGGATAACAGAATAACCAAAAGGGAATCTTAACTATCCAAATGCAACTTTTTCTGTATTTGAAGGTGACTTTGAGGACACAGAATCACTGAGAGAATCTACGAAGAACCAGTGAAAGGATATTTTCCCAAATATACTAGGAAGTGAGGGTGGAGAATAAATAAAGTCATTTCCTGTGTGTACCCTGTTGGGTTTAGTGTATATAATATACAAGTTATAGAAATAAAGACAACCTAATTCAACATTATGGAAATTTCCTTAAAAAGTAATGTGTGCAGAGCACAGTGCTGGAAATACTCTAAGGAAATGAAAGATGAGAGGTCCCAACACAGCTCTTATGAAAGTTATAATTAAAAGTAGAAAAATTTGTAAACAACTAAAAGTAAAAATCATAGACACTAAATAGAAAGCCAAGAGTGGAAAGGCAGCCCGCTGTTGTGTCCTTGGGGCCCTGGGCCTGTCACTCCCCAACCCAGGACAGGCAGGGCCCCACTCAGGCTGGGTCCTTGACTGCTGGGCAGCCAGGCAGGTGGGCCTGGGGACCGTGGTGGCCTGAGGCACCCTGACCCCGGCCTTGCCCTTGGCTCCTGCTGTCTGGAACCAGATGCTTGGGGTTCCCAGTTGGTGAGCGGACAGATTAACTTGGTCACCTCTTTTCTGTGTGTTGGTTTGTTTGGACTCTAAATGAAATGATTTTAAGAGAAGCCAAAAAAATTTTTTTGACAGAGTTATGTGTTACATATTTCTGGCTGAAAGAGACAATCTAAGAAATGTAGGTGATGGGAAACACTGGAATTTTTGTAGGACTAAATTGTTTATGGATAGAACAGAAATAATGAACATCTTAATCTGTCTGGTTCCTGCAAATCTAGGATGTAACACAAGATAGAAGTAAGTGCCATAATAAAATTACAATTAATATGGGTTCCTGAAATAGGATTTAAGAAACTTTCAAGGAGGGAAAGGCATCTTGATCTTGAGGAATTTTAGCAAATAGAAAAAAAGTAGGCAAGACAATGAGAGAAAAATTTTTCATGGGCTCTTCTGTCTTCACAGTAACCTGGCTGAACAAGATCCATATTCGTTTTCAGCAAATAGTCCAAGGGCGCTGACTGCAAGTGAATACGGAGTAAACCTCTCTAATACATAGAAAATATAAGTTAATACCTAAGTTATTGCTGGTATATTTCAATTTCTCCATTAGAAGTTATTTGCGTCTGGGTATTCAGCTTGTTTGCTCTCTGCCACAGAACATTCTGGAATAGCTGTAGCCAAGGATCAGAGCACCTGGATCTAAGGTTTCCATAGATCTTGGAAACATTAAATCTGCTTCATGTCATATTTCAGGCCACCCCAAAATTGTTTTGCAGGCATTCCCCTCTTCTCTTTTCTAATGCCCTGACTTAAACTCTTGTTATTTTTTCCTGAATTCTTCTATCTTTTTGGAAACCTTCCTTCTGAAATCTATGAAACTTATCTGTATGTATGATGAGTGCCACAAAGGACTGGATAGAGAAATCTAGTAAGATTGTCAACTACTGGAGACAGAGGCCTTTCCTATTTGACTCCATTGCAGAGTTCCTAGTGCATTGCTGGAATATGCATTTCACAAAGGTTTTTAAATTAATTAAGATTAAACTCCACTGTTTAATGGGAATGATTAATTGTGGTAAATAATAAAAAACTATACAGGATGTATTTCAGCAAAAGAGCTTTGTATATGCTGAATAATTATTAGAATGATAATAAGTAACTTAAGAATGTTTGGGGGTCTGCAGAGTTCTTTTGGCTACCCTACAAGGTCAGAGCACCTCATAAAAATGACCGATGCATTCTGCCTTCCGCTAAGCTGACAGCCCTCATCTCACACTGCAGTTTATGGTTCCTAACCCCACATTCTGCAGCCGACCTGGAAGGGCAGTGTTTCTGTGAGCCACTGCCAATGAGATAACTGAAAACTTCCCTCACAGGCAGGTGGCAGGCAGGCAGAAGGGGTCGGCTTGAGCCAGCTGGCCCTCCTCTGTACCTTCCCAAAACTTCCCCAGATTCGGTCATGATGTCTGTGACAGACAACAGTACTAATCTCTTCAGGAACAGCCCAGAACACAGAGCTCATCTGAGCTTCTAGGCTGGATTTTACAGAAAATGGGAGATGGCACCCAACCCCCTCTGGTGTGCCAAGAGTGTGGCTGCTCTGTGATAGCCAGGCAGCTGGCACACACTGGCACTCTCTGGGGCCATCACAGAAGCTGTGAAGCATGCTCTGTCTCCCCCAGAGTGTCTGAGGGAGTGGAATCTGCCTACAATATGTGCTCTGATGCTGCGGGGAAGGATCTTCCACTCTGTATGGGACACCACTGGGCACAAAAGGCAGCATCCCTGAGAGGTGTGGTACACAACCACCCACAGGTCTGAAATCCAGAGACCTGCCTGAAATCAAGAGGGCCGACCACATGGACAGCCAGCGAGAGCTGTATCATGGCTGGATTTCTCCCTGCTGCTAAGGAAGGCCCCAGTGTACCCCAGGAGTCACATACCCCATTTGTAAAATGGAAGACACCTTGCTCGTTGACAGGCCTGCGATGGTGTGGCACTTTAAATCACCTTGGCATTAATTGCCTGGACAGGTTGTTCACTCAAATTGCCCCAGCTCACTAATAACCCAAGAGGGCTGGTGTTCTGAATGGCCACGGCCCTAATGGCTCAGGCTGGCTGCTGTTTCACATTGTCCTGGCACTAATGGCCTGGAAAGGGGGCTTGCTCTGCAGATTAACGAGTGTCCTCCAAATGGCCAAGGATTATGGAAAAATAAAGAAAAGCATTTGCAAGGGAAATTAGGAAGTTTTACTTCTCCTCTTTCTCAGCACCAGGCGCCTCATGGATAGGTCAGGAGTGTTACGCCTTCTCTGAAAGAATGCTAGACTTCCCCCTCCCGCTTTACTTTCCATACTAACCACAGACCACCATTACTTTCTTTAACTTAAAAAATTATCTGCCATTTACTGAAGAAGAAACAGCACCTCCTTTGCCCCAGCCACAGTTTCCCCAACTTAATTTCTATTCATTCCTGTCCCCTACCCCTACCTTATCCCCAAAT
This sequence comes from Manis javanica, assembly GCF_040802235.1. Lineage (NCBI taxonomy): Eukaryota > Metazoa > Chordata > Mammalia > Pholidota > Manidae > Manis > Manis javanica. The sequence continues at coordinate 61,564,849 of NC_133164.1, read as the reverse complement.
CATTTGCCCACCAAGCACTGGTTGATGTAGTGATTATTTTCTATGTGCAAGGCCCCTGTTGAGTCCGTGGGGATAGAGACATGGAGCCGTAGACCCCCACCTCTGGGGGCTACCCTTTAAGTCAAGGAAACACTGAGCCATTTACACAGACTTGCACTGCAGTGTGATTAGCGCTGTGGTGGTGGAGCCTCGTGGTGCTAAGGTAGCAGGGAGGCTGCAGTCTGCAGGCGAGATGGGCGGGAGAAGCCTCACATGGAGGTGAGTGAAGAAGACAACAGGAGGAGCTCCTCAAGACAAGAAGCTGGGGAAGAGATGGCCTTGCAGAAAGAGAAACTGGTCATGCACAAAGGCAGAATTCTGGAGAAAGCATGGTGCAAACCATAGCTCAAGGGCAAGGTGGTAGGAGGTGAGGCTGGAGAGGTAGGCTGGAGCTAACCTGCTGGAGCTTGAAAAGAAGGGAGGAATTTGAGAACGATGTCAGAGATGCAGTCTTCTTAGGGCTGAAGATTGGCTGCAGCTGAGGTTTGAGGCAAAGAGGGAGTGGAGGAGGGCTTTGGGCTTCCAGTATTGATAACTGGGCCCATGGCACCATCCTTCACACTGAAGGGCTGCAGGAAGGAGCCAGGTTGGGGTGCAGAAGAAGGGACATTAGAATGTGTTCTTTTTGAAAGATACTGGTTCTCTGTTCCTCTCTGCCAGTTGCATCTCACCCATCTATTGCTTATCCATATGTGCAGCAAACCCGATGTTGGAGACAAGGGAGACATGTATGTTTCGTGCACGCTCTCCCCAGATTGCTGCAAGAGGACCACCCTGGCCGCATGGCATGGGGGCTTGGGAATTACAATAAAGTGGTGCGGAGGGCTGGTTCCCACAGTAAACAGGAATAAGACCGCAGACCTGACAGTGATCACACTGATCCTCTTCTGTGCTCCGTTCTAGCTCATTTTCATGACAATCCAAACTTGCAGTGGCTCTCAGGGAATTGGTTAGTGATAGGACTTTTTGCTTCTTTTTTGCTTTCTCTTTTCCCTATAATCAGGGGAGTGAAAGAAAGAGGAGCAGTTTTAAAAAGCACAGGGTGTCATTACAAGATGAACTGTTATTAGAAATTTAAATGCTACCAGGGTATTTTGACAAGTGAAACAGAAGTTTAGAAAATTTCTTATGCATTTGCAAGACTGTCTGAATAAATGGAGAGAGTGTTTGGATGAAGACAAATAGATTTTATAGAGTTGACTGAATTCAATTGAACAGAGGTTCATTGAGAACCTGCCTTTTGCAAAGCCCTGAGCTAGGCACTGTGGGTGTGCAAAAATGAATAAAGTGTGGCCCCTGCTGTCAAGGAATTGAATGTCTCAGGCGGGTTACAACCACTACACACTGTATTTAAAGCTGCTTTATGTGAGAGAGAACTCTTCACAATGGCCAGCCTCTCCAAAGTGTGACACGATCATTTCTCTTTGTAGAAAACACAGCTCCTCTTGGAAGGAAAGTTGTTCTCTCATCCAACCATCAATAGATACAGTGTTTGCTAAGTGCAGGGCACCTTGCTGGGCACAACATGGGGTTTAAGATGGTCAGACATGGGTCCTGACCTCCAAGGTTTTGCCTGTGAACATCTAAGTCCCCTTAATGTCAGAGGAAAGGCATAGCAACTTCAGTATTCTTTTTTGTTGTTGTTAAAATAAACTCTCCTAGGATGTCTTTTAACCCAAATAGTGATTCTTAACAAAAAATCATATAGTTTAGACCTAGAAGAGAGCTGAGAAGTCTCCTAATTTCATGCCCATTTACCAAGAGCAGATCCAAAGAAATAGGGTGGTTCTCCAAACCACAGGAGGTTGGTGGCAAATCCAGACCTGGGACCTGAGTCATCCTCTTTCCTCATCTAGTACTTGTTCTGTGTAGCCAATCTTTGGTATCAACAGATGCAACGACACAAAAGCAAATTTTAAAGACAGAGACAGACCCAGGAACATTATAAGGCAGAATGTGAGGAAATCTAGGTATCTCTAACTAGGCCTTTTTTTAGGAAAACAGATACTTCAACAGTCTTATTATGGGCATGTCTTTGTCAACTTCATTAACAGCATTCATAGATATGTAAACACAAAATGTTCCAGCCAACGTAGGTAGTATGAGACCCTGTAAAGTTGCTTTAGTGCCAAAACCATGGAGAAGGCAACTAGTAGACACAGATTTTTCTTCCAGCAGAGTGTGAAGGCCTCTCTATGGCTCCCACAGAAAACCCCTAAAGCACTAACCCTGTTTCTAGGCCTTTATTTTACTTTCACTTCCCCAATCCGGACTGTCCTTCCAGACCAACTAACTGTCGTCTTCTTCAAGAGGCCTTCCCTGACCCCTTTGTGGACCACACCAGTCAGCGTAAGAGATGTTAAGACCAGACTGACGAGGAGCAGGCCATGATAATGAAACAAATTTCCTATTTTCCGAAATTCTCTCAGATTCCTTTGAGCCCTCATAACATCCCTGAGGTCATTAGAATAGTTCATTATCCCTTTGTACTGATGAAAACATGGAGGCTCAATGTAGAGACAGAGTCGAGCCTCAAAAACCAGGCTGTCTGCCTCCAACTGCGCTGTTCTTCCCTTGTATTATACGGCTCTCTCCTTATGAACTCTGTTAGTCTTGGGATGTTTTCTGCATTTTTATTTCAATCTTTTTAGTCTTGCAAAATGCAACATAAAAGTTACCATCTTAACCATTTTTAAGTGTACAGTTTAGTGGTATTCAATACATTCATAATGTCATGTAACCATCACCACCATCCATCTCTGTAACTTTTCGTGTTGTGAAACTGATGCTCTATACCACTAAACAAGAACTCCCCATTTCCTCCTCCCCCAGCCCATGGTAACCATCATCCCACTTTCTGTCTCTATGATTTTGACTACTTTACATACCCCATAGAAGTGGAATTGTACAGTATTTGTTGTTTTGTGATGGCCTTATCTCACTTAGCATAATGTCCCCAAGGCTCCTCCATGTTGTATCATGTTGCAGTATCTTCTTCCTTTATAAGACTGAATAATATTCCATCGTATGTGTATATACACCACCTATTGCCTATCCATTCATCAGTAGACACTTGGGTTCTGTCCATGTTTAAGTTATGATGAACCATGCTGCTATGAACATGGACCTACAAATATTTCTTAAAGAGCCTGCTTTCAATTCTTTTGTGCATATACTGAGAAGTAGAATTACTGAATCACATGGTATTTCTATTTTTAAGTTTTTGAGGAACTACCATCTGTATTCCATAGCAGCTGGACCTTTTTGCATTCCCACCAAGTCACTCCACATCCAGTTACTCCACATCCTTGCTAACACTTGTTAGTTCCAGTTTTTTCAAGTAGCCATCCTGATAGGTGTTGAGGTAGTACCTCATACTTCTGAATTGCATTCCCCTAATGATTAGTGAGACTGAGCATCTTTTCATGTATTTACTATACATACGTGTATCTTCTTTGGAGAAATGTTTATTCAAGTTCATTGCCCATTTTTCAACTGAGTTGTTTATTTTTGTATTATGGAGCTTTCTATGTATTCTGGATATTGACCCCTTATCAGCTATATGATTTGCAAGAATTTTCTCCCATTATGTGGAATGCTGTTTTACTCAGTTGATAGTATCTTTCAATGCACAAAACTATTTTTTGTTCTCATGAAGCCCAATTCATCTATTTTTTTCCCTTTTTTGCCTGTGTCTTTGATGTCATATTCAACAAATCATTGCCCAACCCAATATTGTGAAGATTTTGCCTTCTGTTTTCTTCCAAGATTTTTTTGCTTTAAATCTTACATTTAGGTCTTTGATCCATTTTGAGTTAATTTTCATATATAGTGCTAGATAAGGGTACAACTTCATTCTTTTCACTATGGATACTCAGTTTTCTCAGCATTATTTGTAGAAAAAAACTCCTTTACCCATTGAATAGTCTTGGCACTCTTGTCAAATTCATTTGACCATAAATACAAGGATTTATTTCTAGGCTCCCTATTCTATTTCATTGGTCTATGTATCTGCCTGTATGACAGAACTATACTGTTTTGATTACTAAAGCTTTGCAGTGAGTTTTAAAATTGGAAGTATGAGTTTTCCAGCTTTGTTTTTCTTTTCCTAAATTGTTTTGGCTATGGGGCCCCTTGATATTCCATATGAATTTTAGGATTTTTTTTCTAAAAAAAAAAGTCATTGAGATTTTGAAAGGGATTGCATTTAATATGTAGATAGCTGTGGGTAGTACTGACATTAAAAACAATATCAAGTCTTTCAATCAATGGGATGTGTTTCCATTTGTTTATGTTCTTTATTTCCTTTCAGAGATGTTTTGTAGTGTTCATTGTACAAATCTTTCAGTACTTGACCAAATTAATTCCTAAGTATCGTGTTCCTTTTGATGCTATTTTAAATGGAATTATTTTCATAATTTCCTTTACAAATTGTTCATTGTCAGTGTATAGCTATGCAGCTGATTTTTGTGTAGTTTTTGTGCCCTGCTACTTTGCTGTAGTTATTAGTTCTAATGGTTTTTTTGTGTGCAGTCCTTACAGTTTTCTACATATGAGATCATATCATCTGCAAACACATAATTTTACTTCTTCATTTCTAATTTGGATGAGTTTTATTTCTCTTTGTTGCCTAGATTCTACAGCTAGAACTTCTAGTACTAGTTGAATAGAAGTGGCAAAAGCAAACATCCTTGCCTTGTTCCTGATCTTAGAGGAAAAGCTTTCAGTCTTATACCATTGAGCATGATGTTTAGTGCAGATTTTTCATATATGGATTTTATTATGTTGAGGTAGTTTCCATCTATTCCTAGTTTGTTGAGTGTTTTTATCATGAAAATGTGTTGAATTTTGAATTTCATCAAATGCTTCCTCTTCAGCAGTTGAGATGATTGTGGGTTTTTTTTCCTTTGTTCTAGTAATGTCATATATTACATTAATATATATTATTTTTGTGTGTTGAACTTTCCTTACATACCAGAAATAAATCTCACTTGGTCATGCTGTATAATCCTTTTAATACGCTACTGAATTCAGTTTATTAGTATTTTGTTGAAAATTTTTGCAACAATGTTCGTAAGGGATACTGGTCTGTAGTTTTCAGGAGTATCTTTGGCTTTGTACTGGAGTAATGCTATCTTCATAGAATGAGGAAGTATTCCCTCTTTAAATTTTTGGAAAAATTTGAGAATGACTGATATTAGTTCTTGAAATGTTTGGTAGAATTCACCAGTGAAACCATCAAGTCCAAGGATTTTATCTGTTGTGAGTTTTTTATTACTAACTCAATCTCCTTACTGGTTATGGATCTATTCAGATTTTCTATTTCTTCATGATCTAGTTTTGGTAGGTTTTTTTGTTTCTAGGAATTTGTGCATTTCATCTAGGTTATCCAGTTTGTTAACATTCAGTTGTTCATTGTACTCCCTTAAAATCCATTTTTATTTCTGTAGAATCCATAATAATGTCCTACCTTCATTTCTGAATTCTGTAATTTGAGTTTTCTCTCTTTTCTTCTTAGTCCATCTACCTAAGGATTTGTCAATTTTATTGATCTTTTCAAAGAAACATTTGTTTTCATTAATGTTTCTCCATTGTTTTTTTATTCTGTTTCATTTACCTCATTTCCTTTCTTCTGCAAGATTTGAGTTTAGTTTGTTCTTCTTTTTCTAGTTTCTTAAATTTAAAAGTTAGGTTGTTGATTTGAGATCCTTCTTGTTTTTTAATGTAAGCATTTATAGCTATAGAATTCCCCCCCAGCACTGCTTTTGCTTTATCCCCTAAGTTGTGATATGTTGTGTTTTTATTTTAATTTTTCTTGAAGTTTTTTCTAATTTCACTTGTGATTTCTTCTTTGATCCATTGTTTTTAAGAGTTTATTGTCTAATTTCCATAATTTTGTGTGTTTTCCAGTTTTACCTCTGTTACTGATTTCTAATTTATCCCATTGTGTTTGGAGAAGACCACCTTTTCAAGATACTGAGACTTACTTTGTGACCTAACATATGGTTTATTCTGGAAAATGTCTCATGTATGTTTGAGAAGAATGTGCTGCTGTTAAGTAAATTGTTCTGTGTATGTCTGTTAGACATAGTTAATTGTGTTAAGTCCTTTGTTTCCTTACTTATATTCTGCCTAGTCGGTCTCTGCATTATTAAGAATGGGGTTCTGAAATCTCCAACCATCATTGTAGAACTATTTCTCCCTTCAATTCTGTATGTTTTTGCTCCATACATTTTGATGGTCTGTCATTAGGTATGTAAATATTTATAGTTGTCTTATCTCCTTGCTGTATTGAATCTTTTATTAATATGTAATTTCTTTCTTTGTCTCTTATAACCTTTCTTGATTTAAAGTCTATTTTACTTGAATGTACTTTGTTTTATAATTTTTCTCATGCATCTTCTCCAAAACTTAGTATAATCCATGAAATACAATCCTTCATATTGCCAGCATTTGTTCATTGAATGACTAAGTGAATAAACTACAAGTACAAATAGGTTTCAAAAAGCAACAACATACGCAATAGTAGGAAAACATAGGAGTCAGCAAATAGATCAGAAATCTTGAAATTTAGGACTCACAGTCCTAGTTGAATATATCTTTATGTCTTTTGTGTGAATAAGCTATTTAATTGCATTTAAAAATAATCATTTAGGATACACAAGAAGCATACTCAGTTGAATTTTCCATATGTGAACCTTTGAAACATCTCCCTCTAAGTAGAAAAGAATGCTTTTGAAACAACTATTTCAGAAATTACGTAGGCCAGATGGAAACCATCGAGATGTCAGGCCTTGCTAGTCTATTGCCTTCCCCAACTGGTTTTGGTTTGTCAGTGAAGTAGTTATAAACTCTAAAAAGAAAAAAAAACTTCATAACACTTCTTAGTAATGGGCTCAACTAGCCCCGAAAGTGACTTCTGGAACATCAAATTAGCTTTTGCGGTAAATATTGCCATGAAACCAGTAATTAGTCTCTAATGCTCCCACATTTTTCATCAGCTGTAAAGCCATAAACAGATGAAGATTTTTGGCTCCTTGACCAACTCTTTTTGACAGAGATACCTGGGAAAAGAAAACAAAGATTTTTTGTGGTGCCCCAGGCCATAGAAATCTGACAAGGAGTTCATGTACTTCCCCTCTGGGATGCACACAATTTATCCACCAATATTTTTAACTGCCTCCATAACTGTAACTGCAAGCACTGCAGGTTAATCTAATGAGTGAAGTTTTTTTTTTTTTTACTTAATCCTAAAGAAAGAGAAAAAGGACTGCCCAGTCTGTAAAATGATTCCTTGACCTGTGAAACAGAAGAGAGCTATAGCAATAAACATAAGCCCCATGAAAGCAAGGGAGGCATGTCCTATTCCTTACTTAGATTTTATCTGCTAGATTAGGATGCAGAAAACATTTTATGAGGATTTATTTATTCATGCTTATCAACAAATAGAGTACATTTTATATGCTAAACCCTGGCCTAGTTGCTAGTATACAAAGCTGAATTAGACACTGTCCTGGCCCTTGCAAAACTCATAACTTAGTTGTGGGTTAAGAGGTAGGAAAGAAGGGTAAGTAAAGCAATCAGTGAAATATGTCCTGTGTTATAACAGAAACCTCTCCAAGCATCATGGAGGCAGAAGGAAAGAGCTGCATATTCTGCTATGAATGTTAGGAACACTTTAAAGAGAAAGTGAATTTAACATTGTAAACATCTTAATGGATGAGAAGGAATATTTAGGCAAATAAAATTAAGGTAAACAAAAGGAGAGTAAAAGGACACATTACTGAAGAGAACAGCAAGCACTTCTGGTGGCCAGAGGAGGGCATGTACATAAAAGTTGCAGAAAGTATACTGAAACATGAGTTTTGTAGCATCCATTCAGCAAAAAAGCTGACCGGCAAGTATTGCAGCATAAATATTAATAATAACTCCATAAACGATCTGAAAAGTAGTCATTGAGAGTAGAATCAATTCATGCTTGCTTTTAAAAGCAGAATATTCCAAATTCTTAATAACATCCCACTCAGAAATCTCTTCTGTAGCTTTAACTTCTCACTAGCGTACCAGTCTTGACAACACAGAGGAGACCATGACTAAAAGCACTGAATAGGAATCAAGGGACCCTACATTTCTCCTGCTAACTCATTCTGCCTTTGGACATGTCATTGAACCTCTCTGAATCTCAGTTCCTTCATTTGTATTATGAATTAGACCAAGAGTTCTTAATCTGGGTCCACTGATGAGCTTCAGAGGGTTTGTGGATACCCCTAAATGATGTACAAAATACTATGTGTATGCCTGTGTGTGTATTTTCCTCAAAGAAGGTCTGCAGCTTTAATTAGTTTTCCAAAGGCTCAATGACCTCACATAATCACTGAGTTAAATTATCTTTAATGTCAACTCAAAAATTGTCTAGTTCTCGGAATCTACGTTTAATATAAACTCTTAGTTGTAGGCTGCCATATCATAAACTTTAAAAAAAAACTAGAAGACTAGTCATTTAAAAAATAACGCCATTGCATATGCTTGTCTATCAACCGTTTGTGTGGCAACAGGTGTCTAAACCCCCAGGACACTTTTGAGAGAGAAAGGAGATACTATCTGGTGGGGTCTGGGGGGCAGTGTGCTTAAACAGGGCTCTCCTGGGTAAACCCAACTGTGTGGTCTTCCTATTCAAGGAGCAAACATCACTGGAATCCAACCAAATATCAATTCTACTCAAAATCTGACTCACTTGTAGAGCTTTAGATGAGCTGCCTTCATATTGTCAAGGCTTACTTTGGCCGTAGTCAAATCCCAATAGCTCCTGGAGACAAACAGATTGTGAGAACTTACTCTATTTCAGAACAACCAAAACTTGAGCGCCCTGCACAGACAGACATGGTTGTTATTGAAGATAGCAGGTAGGAGCTGAGGGACATCCCTGGAGAATGCTAGTGGGCCACCAGGAAGGCCCCACAGAGTAATAGTAGACTTTCATGATCACCTCCAGGGTTCAGTATTTGTAAGCTCTGAAAATCAGATAATGGATCCAGATGTAATTAGCCTCTAGCGCAAAGAATATAAAATTAGCGATTCACAGAAGAAGCTCAAAGGACCAATAAATAATATAGGAAAAATTACCCTCACTTCTAATCAAGAAAGTGCAAATTAAAGCAACAAGGTGATAACATTTTTTGCTAATAAGATTGCAAAACTTAAAAATATTGGCAATAGCTGATACTGCAAAGAGGAGTACGGTGTCTTAAATCTATAGACCTCTGTATTTTTCAACTGATTGTATTTGTGCATTTTGTAATTTGGAAAAACTAAGTTAAGAAATAAACAAAGCCAGGCAAAAATTAAGAATGGAAGAGAGAACAAGAGAAAAGAGAGGATGAGGAAGGAAAAAATAGAAAGAAGGGGGCCCGGGCCACAGGGTGGAGTCTTTGGAAAATGTGAGCAGAGAGAAATTGCCTGTGACAGAATCATAGTATCTTTATGAACTTGAACATATACAATCCAATTTTGCATATTTTCTTGTCCCTGATATAAAACTTCTCTTTCAGTGAAGTCTGCCACTTACAGAGCCCTTGTGCAGTTGTTCTTAGAGGGGCGGAGCAGAGGGCAGGGAGAGGCCCCAGCTGGGAGGTACCAACAGGCTCAGGAGTTAAGGAGTGGTAAACGCCCGACAGGCCGGAGTGCTCGTGAGACCCCAGGCTCCTGGGGAGTTACAAATCTTGAGGAAAGCTTTGCAGTTGCCACAGAACATGGAAGAGGGAATATGTGGCAGTTTTAGCTAAATCTGAAAAACCCAAATGAACCCAGCTGATATCTTAGTGACAAGTAGTCCTATAGGAACTTCAGTAGCCCCTGTCCCCCCTTGGCCTGGGAGATACTGATGCTTTCAGATGATTTTGTTCATTTCTGCTTTGTACTGAAGTTCTATTTTAGTTCTCAGAGTATGATCTTTCCAAGTCCATGGGCTACATCTCCCCATTGTCCTCGGTTACCAGCCACAGGCAGGGAGCACAAACATTTGCCATAATTAATAGCTTTTATTCTCTGCTTCTGATATGACCAAAATATTTGGCAAATTAAGATTACTTAAGGGGCAAATCTCACAGGAACCGTCAGTTACTATTTGGATCTTTAAATTTTGAAAATGGAAACAATACCTGGTGTTAATATAGCATTTCACAGAAAAGAAGTTTGCCATCACTTCAGCATAGCAATCAGTGAATTTCTAAGTTGGTGTGTAGCATAGATTATTTTCCAAGTGTTGCATGGGACACTAGGGATATAAAAAGAATGCAGCACTGGGCCCACTTTCGAGAAATTAACAATCCATGGTTGGTGAGATGTCCAACTCAGGGTGATACAGCACCACAGATGCTCCAACAGCCTAGGACTACAGCCTAGCGGGGGACCAACCTTAGTCAGCTGGCTGGCTGACGCTCTCTGTGTTGACTACTCTTGTTAGCCCCCATCTGCCTTGCTCCTTTCTCCACCCTTTTCTGTACCCTGTTGGCTGACCCTTACAAACTGTATCACCTGGCCTCACATGACCTCTGTCTTCTGGCCAAGTTCCTAGGGGAGGCATGCTCAGAAGACTGGAGAGCAGGAGAGAGAGGAGTCTAGGTACTTCTTCCCTGTTCCCTCTTTCCTTTGACACAACAATCCTGGCAGGGGCTGTGTCTCCCTTACCTGAGGCTCCTTCCAAGGCTCAAGCTCTCCACGGGGCTCCTGTTCCTTCACACTTAGGGGTGGTAAAGGCTTCTAGCCATCTCTAGTCTCTACCCCTAGTTGGTTCTCTCAACCTGATCATATCTATCAGTAATGCTTACCCTAAACCAGTTCAACCATCTGAGTAGAAATCCTGACACACCTTGATTGATCTACATTGAAACAAGATCTAATTCTCACCCATACCGTATGTCCACTGTGGGTTAGTGGGTGGCTCTGCTTGGGGGCTAATGCTGGTGGACACTCCGACCCCTCAGCAGGGGCTCCACTACTGAGAGACAGAGCTGGAAGGTCTTCAATGCTTTGGCCAGAAAGTGACACATTCTGTCTTCTCATAGTCTGTTGGCCACTAAATGTCATGTTTCTGACCCCACTTGATTGCAGGTGGCTGGGAAATGTGGAGAGGTACATGGGTGTTTGGTGAGCAACAAATGCCATTTTCCAAGGCCACAGGAAGGTGTGGCCCTTCCTTCTCTGGGGAAGTAACAGAAGTGGTTAAAGCAAATTTTCAAGGATTTGAAGAAAAATGGCTCAGAACTTTACAATATTGCAATGGAGTTCATGAGCACATTTACACATGTTCATATGATATCTAACTCCAGTTGTGATGTGTTAATAACTGGTAATGATAACTTCTACAAAATCATCTTCCAGAGCTGTGGGTTCTGTGGGTTTTGAATTTTTGAAAATAATATTAGAAGCTTCCTTAATACTGCTGGAGGCTTTCCATCTCAAAAATAAACATCCCTTACTTCGTAATTTTGCCTGGGAATAGCCCTGATTATATTCCTCCTGTTACTATTCTCACCAACCACTACAGCTCTTTGGGGATGATAATTCTGGGTAAAGACAGGTAGAAGAGGCCTGCAACGACTATCCCCAGAGACTCATATCTTCTCTCTACCCCCAAGGAACCTCCCAGGAAAGGCATCAAGTTCACTCTGTTTTCCCCAAAACAGGGGATTTTAGTTCAGCTTAGAAATTATAATTATGGAATCTCAGCTGTTCATGCAGTTATTCAGTAAATATTTATTGAGCCCTTACTAGGTGTCAAATGCCAGGCAAAGCTGTAGATACTGAAAATACAGCAGTAAACATGTAGGCACAGTCCTTTCCAACTTGTCCTCCTGGGGAAGACAGGCATTAAATAATAAATTATTTACACAGTAACTTTTTTGGGCTACAGACCTGGTAACAGCTACAAGAAGACATGCAGGATAAGATAAGAAAGTAAAGAGGGCCTTCGGAACAGCAGGAGGTCAGGGAGATGTGGGGGAATGGGGCAGTTGGTGACTTCTAGACTGCAATGATCCTTGTTTTGCAGAGAGGCTAGGAAGGGGAGGAGGAGATCAGAGTTGGGAGTGGTCTGACCTCTCGGGTATCCTGCAGGAAAACATGCACCTTCAGGGTGTACAGCCTAAGCCTAAACAGTTAGTTTCTAGAGTTCCCCAACCTGAAAAATAATTCCAGCAATTTCATAGCCAAAGTCTAGACCTCCTGATCAAGGTGGGAAGGTCTTCTGTTTGAACTAAGTAGTCCCATCTCCACTTGCATAAGCTCCGCAGGTTGGACGAGAGGACAGGGCAGCCTACCAGAAATCTACTTGCCTGAAATACCAGCTCCCTAACTTTCTGAAAAGACTTCTTGATGGAAGAGGCAGTCAGACGGACAAGTTTTTTTTTCTTGCCTTGATAATAAATCTTCTATCACTGAAAGAGAGAAGTGAATCCTCAGTGGGAAGGAGAATTGGATATAAAAACTGAAATTTTTGTTCCTTTTTTCTACCCAAACCTTTAATCAGGGCTTCTGTGTGGGAAAGCATCACACACACAAAGAGAGAGGCATTTTGCATTCCTAAAGTGGGAGAGGGCACAGCACAGTGCGCATCATGAGGGCCCACTGGGGAGGGCCCAACAACTATGGCAGAGGACCCGGGGCCCCTGGGGCCATCCGCCTGCTCCTGAAGTCAGCGACAAGGCAGGTCCCCACTCCTTGGCAGGCAGCAGAAGTCTAAGCAGCTGATACTGAAGAAGGGAGCCAGAGCAGATGAGAAAAAAATTGATGGACACCACCTGGTAGCTGACAGTAGTTATTCACGAGCACATGAGCAAAATCCTCTGAGAACCCCCAGGAATAATGTGAAGGGACTTTGCGAGGCACTGGACAGCCTGCAATAAGAAGTGAGGGCAATGCCAGCAACATGCAAGTAATTAGAAGGTAAGAAAGTGGATGGCAATTTCTTTTGGTAACTTTGCAAAGCACCTTTGAGTCAGAACTGCGGAGTGATAGGGTTTCAGCTATTCACATGCCCACCGAAAAGCAAAACTGGCACACAAAATTTTTCATATCAGCTTTTAGAGGGTTCAGGGGTATCTGTCCACTATAGAAGGCAGAGAAAGCCAAATGACAGAGAGAACCTGGTCAAGAGTCAAAAAAAAGGGACAGGGAGGCTATAGAAGCAACCACTACACAGGTCAGACTTCAGCATTTACGGCAAGGAGAGAAGCCAACAAATAAAGACAGTGGACTGTAGGTGACCCATTTTTAACCAGCTCCTGGGTTTAGCAGGAAGACTGAAAATGGAAAGAAAGGCTGAGAGACAAAGGAACTGTGAGGAGTTGGATGCTTTTCAAGCAAACAGACCTGTGGGCACGAGGACAAGCCAGACCAAGGTGTGAAGGGATCAGAACTCAGCAAGATGCCAAGCTGGCTGTACACAGATCCCTGCAGAGACCTCAGAGGCAAGTGGGACCAGATTGCTACAGAGGAGCTAAAGGAATAGCATGATTACATGGGGAAGAAGAAAGAGAGAAATTATAGAGAAAACTTTCCCAGAAAAAAAGCCTTCCCTGGAAAAACTCAGCTGAGCCCCTTGGTACATGAACTGAGCCCAAGGCAGCATGAGACAGGGATCTAGGCTGCCTTGCACCCATCCCTATTCCCTGGAGGTGGCCAGGCTTGCTGTTGTGGAGAACAGGAAGCTGGTCCCCTCCCCTGGCTATCGGCACAGATGAGCAGCAGCTCCTTCCTGAGACCCAAGCCACTCACTGCCCTTCTGACTACCAGGGTTCTTAACTGCAAGCCACAGAAATAAACTCTGGCCCACTTAAGCACAAAGTTTTGCTTTTAAGATATTGATTAGTTTGCAGATATGCTAGAACACCTAGAAACGCCACCTGGACGATGATGCCCCCAAATCCCTACACAGAACTCTCCCAGGAGGGGCTGCCTGCTGCCACCACCAGGCCCACACATTTCAGCCAGTCAAGACTCCGAAGCTGCCAGCCACAAGTGCCACCGCCTCGGTGGCCATAGGAATCACAACACCCTGGAACCTGAGAAAGCGTCTCCAAGGACAGCCTTGAGCCTAGAACAGGCAGTGTGCATGTCCTAGCTGCAGCGGAAGCTGGTGTTTGGCATTTTCAGCTGCAAATGTAGGAGGTAGCTCTGCCTCCTGCGAAGACCTGTAAGGTGGTGGTTCCCCAGAGGACGCACCCTCAGACACTGAGGGAACCAGGGAGGGGCACCCACCACAGCTAACGCTCAGCCTGATGAGCAGCTTCATGTGTGACAGGAATCATTCACCGTGCCCAGCTCGGCACACTCACTCCCCACCTCTCGCCCCTGGTACTCAGCGCCTCTTTCCCCGCACACAGTTTGGGGGGAGGCTTCAGGAGCAGCTGAGCAGCGTATCCTGCTGCCGCTGGGAGGATGCAGGGGAGGCTGAGGGAGGGCGGGGGAGGGCAGGAGGAAGGAGCCGTCTCTGCACTGTGCCCAGGGGGGCCCGTGGCTTCTGCCCTCCCTCGCTTGAAAGGGAGGAAACGGGCTCTGAGAACATTCCCCGAAGTACAACTGTCCATCTGTTACACTTGGATGTAATGGAGGTGTTCTTTTTTTTTCTTTAATCATTTTGCTACATTTTACTGGTAGCTTCCATGCTGTTTAAGCAGGTAATCATCTATTCCTTAAAAACCCTGGCACGATTTATCAGAGAGTCTGCTTGGCTTTCTAATGAGTGATCATAATAGCTGTGCTTACTGGTGGCTCCTTTTTTCATTTTCAGATTTATCAGGGTCTGATTTAATTGCCGTAAACAAGGAAAAACAAGATCAAATTAACAGATGAAGTCATAGGATTTGGAGCTGATACATATTAATGAGCTCTTACTTTTGTGATCTGGCTAATAATGACCCCACACCTTGATAAAATTAGCCGAAAGGAAAACAAACATATCGGGGCACTGCAGTGCTTGGATGCTTATAGTCTGGGAGACCAGGAGACCTGGACAGAAGCTTCCTCGGTGAGCGGAGGCACCGGGGTGGGCAGGACGAACGGCCTCCCCTGCGCCCTGCCGGTCCTGCGGCGGCCCTGCGCCGCCCACCCCCCAAGCCGCCCAGACACCCAGAGCAGCCCCGTGGCAGTGCCCCAGTCTGAGAAATCAGACACAATATACGCCACTCCTCGGCGGAATTCTTTTCTGTCCTTTTAACAGGCTTGAAGGATTTTACATCGTAGGAAAACCACCTTTGAATTAGTGGTTTTGTTCTCGGAATTGTGCTTTGTATTTGTTCTCATCAAATTCCCTCTCACCCAGATAAGCATTAAATGTGGCTCACATCGGAGGCAAACACTCGCAACTCCCCCGCCTGCGCTTCTGGGGAGGAGAACTGGCCTTTGTTATGGAAATCGTTCTCCTGAGTGAGCGACTCCGGGAGGCTGGCACCAGCCAAAACACACCCTTTTGGCTCCCGGGTTCCGCAAGGCGGCTAGATCGCGCGACTTTAGCAAGGAGTCTTTTTTGGGAGGAAGGTTATATTACTACAGAAACACATTGTGGGATTTTTAACCAAGCACCTGGGTGGCACTGCAGTTAAGGAGGGATGCCAGCTTGGAGTCTGAGAAATGGGGTCCACCTCCTTGTCCTACCGTCTCCAGCTGGGCGACCTCAGGCAAGTCATTAACCTGCTGAGCCTCATTTTCTCCATCTGTACAATGGAGGTAATAAAAATACTTACCCTCAAAGGTTGTTGATAATCGAATGAGGTAACCTATATAAAACAATTCCTAATACATAATATATAATTAAATATTTCTTATTTTACTCCACATATTTTTTTCCCAATTTTATTATTAAATCTCTAATAACCATTCTTAAAATAAGCTTCTACATTCAGTTGATAGCAGTGGTTCACAGGTGAGGCCCTCAGACTAACAGCAGCATCTTCTTAGAGAACTTGCCAGAAGAGCAGATTCTTGGGTCCTATCCAGACCCAGTCATTCAGAAACTCTAGGGGTGGGGCCCAGAAATCTGCATTTTTCATGTGCCTTGGAAGTCATTCAGATGCTCCTCAAGTTTGAGAGCCACTTCATGAAAAGAATAAGGTATAGGAAATTTCTCTTAGAGCAAATGTTACCCTATACATTTTACCTGTCCAAATCTCTGCTTTTTAAATTTGTTTTCTATTTCTATTTCTATTTATTGCATTGGCATTTACAAGTGACTTCAGTTGGTATGTAGTGAAAGTGACTTAACACTTAGCCAGCATGACAATGAAATGAGCTACGTTCTGCTTCCCCTACTCAGCTTTTCCAAAAACAAATTTCAGAGAGAGAGTTAGGACTTTGTGTGCTCCCTCCAGACACCAAAGGAAAGAATCACTGAATTACAGCTCCAGCAGAAGAAGGGTGTCTTTGGATAAATTAAAAAGACAATAAGCCATCGTCTCATGACTCTGTTGGGATCTCGGATAGACAAAAGAGGAAAAGCTATGGAAAAATTAAACTTTTTTCCCAAATGTTCCAACAATACTAATAGAAAACATGGGGCAATAGCAATTTTTTTAAGATGATAAAACCACATTTTGAGGCCATAGGCCTTTTGTGGGGTTTATCTGCACAAAAGATAGGTATTTATAAATGGATCAAATTTGCTAGTCAGGATTCAAAATGCAAAAGGACTTTTTAAATATATGTACCTGTAATATTTTGGGTTCAACAAAGGAAGAACTAGTTTGGCCTAGGCCAAGATTTTTTTCTGAATATGCTAATTTTAGAAGTCTTTCATTTTGGAGATTGTGTTCTTGTTACTGTTAACTTAATAAATGAATATTTACCTTAATAATTAGGCAAAACGAATGCTTTCTTCTATTCCCAGAAGTGCCACGGAGCCCAAGGCAACCGGGGCCACTCTGGGCTATCTGCAGATTTTATATCTTGAATTATTTGTGCCCAACACTTACAGCAAAAGTTCCTTTCAGGAAGTTTTGGTAATGATTACATTCCTGCACCAGAGTTCTGACATCTGTCAGTTCTATTGCACTCTATAAGCCATGACTTTTTTATGGAGGCAAATTGTGGCTATTGGAATGGGTCACATTACCAGATAGTTACATCTCTTAGATTTAGAATCCTTTAAAGGTTAGAAATTCTCTGGATTGCAGAACAGTGTGCAAAAAACCAGGTAAGGATTACATGACAGTCATTCTTCCCTCCAGCCATATGTTAGCTGAATGCATGTTTTTTCTGGGTCATTTTAGTTGTGACAGGATGATTGTTTCAGCTTAATCTCTCACCTCTTATTTTGGTATGTCTTTTAATTTTTTAAAAATATTATAACTATTTTAGCATATCTAGGGGCCAAAAATGACATCCTGAATATATAAATTTATGCATTATGAAGCTTTTATTAATTGGGAAATCTGCTTATTTTTGGCTTCAGTCATTTAAAACAACAAAAACAGAGGCAGTGATGGCATAGCCATTGGCTATGTGACTGGGGAGCTAGATTCTCTCCAGTCCCTAAGACCCTGGTAGATACAAAGGATCGAGAAAACACATGGAACAGGTCACTTAGACCCATTTGTGCCTTATCTAGGGACCCAGTTAGTGAATAGCAGTTGAAAGTAAAGAAATATTGTGAAGAGCAATTAGTCATTAGCAATAAACACAAGAATACCAGGCAGGGTTGTATTTTGACTTTCTATGGGACTGACTTAAGAGGAGGAAAAAAATAGAAAGAAATGTTAAGTCTCTGCCAACCTTCCCCTTCTCTCCCCCTTTACTTCTATCCCCTTTTAGCTTTTTTCTTCCCTTTAGTAGACTTGAGAGACAGGGAGATGTGGCAGTTAAAGACGGAAAGTTGTGGAATCATACAGACAGGGATCCAAATCTTGGTTTTTTTCTCTCAGTAGCTGGGCTGCACTGGGTAAGTGGCTTAACTTCTCTGGGCTTCCGTTGTGTCATCTGTCAAGCACCTACTCCATACAAGAATTAAGTGAGTGACTGCTGGCACTGAGCAAGCACTCAGTCTAGTATTATTCTTTTTCTGCAGGCTCCTGCTGTCAGTTGAGTAATAAATGAAGTGACAAAGTGCGCCATGAAAGCGAGGAAATAGCGGAGGTGGAGAGCAGCTACCTAGGAGCGACGCTGAACAGAGATTTGCTGATTGCTTTTTACTGTAAATTTGTTGTATGGTTCTCTACGTTTTTTTCCTACATCATCATGCTTGTGGAAAGCAGCATAATAGTCCCCAAACTGTCCATGCCCTAATCCCCAGCCTCTGTGAATATGATCCCTTACATGGCAAAAAAATTTAAAAAAAAGACTTTGTAGAAGTGATGAAATTAAGGCTTTTGAGAAGAAGAGATTATCCCGGATTATCTGGGTAGACCCAGTGAAGTCACAAGGCTCCTTGTAAGAAGGAAACTGGAAGGTCAGCGTCAGAGGAGACGTGACGAGAGCAGATGTGACGAGAGAAGCAGAGAGTTCTGAAGATGCTCTGATGCAGGCTTTGAAAACAGAGGAACAGGCCACCAGTCAAAGCATGAGGGCAGCCTCCACCGGCCGGGAGAAGCAAGGCACTGGACTGTGCTCTGGAGCCTCCGGAGGGGAGGCAGCCCGGCCAGCACTTCAGTTTCAGCCAGATGAAGCCCATGCCTAAGGTCTGAATTCCAACTGTAAGGTAATAATTTGTGTTGTTCTGAGTACCAAGTGATAATTTGTTACAGCAGCCATTAGAAACTAATACAACGGCGTACCGTTGGGTAATCTCACATGGCTGTAAAGAACTACAAAGAAAAAGAGAACTCCTCCCAGCATAACCAATAGACTGATTTGTTCATTATAGCAGCTCCCTGAAGTGCTCCATTTTGGCCTTCAGAAGACATTGCAAAAGGAAATTTTTATTTAAAAGTGAGCATGATTCACTTGGGAGAAATAATCATGTATCAGAGGAGAGTCATTCCCTGGAATTCACTTAAATATGGGGGAGTGGGGTTGAGTTGGCACTAAATTTTGATTTTTATATCAGTTTCAATGAATAATAGCGGCGTTCAAAGAGAGAGTTACTAGAACACAGTCAACCCCTGTCACTCAGCCATCACAAGGTATGTTGGAATTAGTTGAAAAATTCCAGCAGTACAAACTGAGGAAAATCATCTCGATTTCAGACTACATCTCAGTCCCCAAGGGTGATGTCACAACGTCAGCACCCAGTCACCTTATGTTATAGTCTTGCTTTTAGGACCCTTTCCCCTCATCGTGAACACATGTTCACTCTTCTGCCTGGGCCAGTATCCCCTGATGCCACACATTTTCATCATTTACTCACACTTTCCATTTTACATTTTGTTTTTGCAGGAAAACATGCTTTGCCAGAGACACAATCTAGGACCTTCAGACCAGGTCTAAGAGCTTACCCAATTGATGGATAGAAAGTGGAGCTCTGAATAATAGATTTATCCCTAAATAACCAAACAGATTCAGTTCTTACAAAAGTGGAGAAAAATTAATCAGCAAATCATATGATTAGGGGTCAATCAGCTCCATTAGGAACAAAAACAAACTACCCATCTGTAGCCCATAAAAATAAAAATAAATGTTACAGGTTATAAATTATTCCACCTACCAGAGTGCCCAGTGCCTGGTGGGCCCTCAATCAAAATGTGTTGGTCTTTTTGTAAAATCCTTTTCAAAGGGCAGTGACTCACAACATGGGCAAATGGGCATATGTCCACTAGAAAACCTCAGAGGGGGGTGTTGTTACACTTATCTACTCGACAAATATGTAGTAAGCACCTATTACAAGTTGTGTGGGGGCCCTTTGGGAAACATGTCCATCTGGAAGCTCTCTCTGTCTCTTCACTGTCTTCCCCAATCTTTATCCTCATTCTTCAAATTCCAAGTGATCAGCAACCTTCTCCTGCCTACAGGGGGCCTTTTCCCCCATCTAGCCCTTCTGCTGGTCTTTGCTGCTTACCTTCCCTCCCAGACCCCGACACACACAC